>NC_135411.1:49558535-49701035 GCF_051991245.1 Festucalex cinctus
CAGTAAACAACAGCTCATGATACACAGAATGCTTATGGGAATGTGTAAATAATGCCGTGACACACAACACTCTATGAGTGAAGCTTTAACGCCTGCACGCACGCGCAAACACATGCTGGATGACTCAATCAGGTACAGTATTTAATTATATTGTTAATTCGTTGAGTGCCCCTGGACAATAATTACAATCATCAAACTTAATGAGCTTCTAGCTTTATTTACAAGTACCAACATTAGGTGCTCTTTATTACAATTCAAATTTCAATCAGTGGTTCTCAGTTTTTTTGTTTTTTTTTTACATCTAGTAGCACCTCAAAAAAACAAACAATTTTTTTTTTTTAACTCTCTATTTATCCATAATGACCAACATTAAAATACTACGGAACCCCTAAGGTGACACAGTAGAAAAACAAAACAAAAAAACTTTGTGTTCCCTCGCAAAGATTACGAGGGAACGCAAAGTATTCTTTTTTTCTACCATGTCACCTTAGGGGCTCCGTAAAATACACATAGTGTAATAGGCCTATGTTTTTTTTGTTTTGTTTTTTCTAAGTGTATTTCAAGAACACTGTAACATTATAATGTTGTACATTATAATGGATCAATATAGGAACATAAATAACATAATTCAGTTAGAATATTTGGCACATAAATGTCTAAAACCTCAAACCTGTGAGCATGGAGAGCTGACCTCCGCGGCTCCGCCATTATTTCCATTCTCAAGTCAGAAATCAACCAGCATCCATCAGTTGTGTTCGTCTCGGGGGTTGTACTGTACTTTGCCACACACTGTTAGTTCAACTGTATTTCCTCCAGTTTCTTTACATAATAAATCAACAATAAAAGATTACAGGATTATTTGTGTAGAATTACGTAAAAACAGGACAGTGTAAATGAGCCAAATCCGACATAATAAATAACAACGATAAGGGAAAAAAATCATAATCATCATATTACATTACATTGCAATGCATTTGCAATACAACAAAACTACCAAAAAACTCCAAAAAAAAAAAAAAAAAAAAAAAAAGATAAAATACCCATTTCATTTAGTTTAGGGCAGGGGTGTCCAAACTTTTTCCTTTGAGTGCCGCATACAGTATAATCGAAGGATGCTAGGGCCATTTTGAAATTGTTTGACTCTGTTAAACACGCTAAAACGAACAAGTCGATTAATAATGTACTATAGTTTACCTAGTTATTTTTAAACATGACAGTTTGGATTTTTTCTTGATTTGGGGTGGCCCACATCCCTGGAATAGATCCGCAACATCTCTGAACCAATCTCCACATTCAGAATAAAATGACAAATTTTAAATCACTTGAGGATCTTAGTTAATCATTAATGTGATGTGTTCACAAATTAGACCTTGACACCTTACAGCGGAACATGGAGGAAAACAGTTTTGCTTCTGGAACTGAAATCACCGACTTAATTAATTAAATTACAAAAAGAAATACTTCTGTCTTAGATTTAAATCGTGTCTTTGCATATCTAGAAAAACAGGCTGTGTCAAAAGTAATTTTTTGTATATGCTGAGGGCCGCTAAAAAATTGATGATGGGCCGCAAATGGCCCCCGGGCCGTAGTTTAGACACCCCTGGTTTAGGGTTTGGATAAGGGTCTGAATAACAAAATTTGTTTTCATGGTCAGTTTTTCCAAGAGTTTGCACCTATCTTACAATAAAAATAATGCGGTCGCGTGAACCCATCATTCATCACCCCCATCTTAGCGTGCAACATAAACTGTGACTTTGCATAACTTTGTGCTAAGGTACGACATGGGCCATTTTGTTACTTAGAAGCCTGATCCTGATCCAGCCACATCATCCAGCCTGATAGTGATAACAAACAAACAATTCAGTGCTATTCTGTTGTATGTGGGTTCATTAGGTGCTGCTCAGAAACCCCCCTCCCCCTCCTAAATGAAAGCAGTTAACATCTGTTAGAACATCCACTGCCTTTGAGCCACAATGTGTGTTCAGCATATAGAGAGGCCTGCATCCTTCTTAAGATTTATCACGCTCATTTGTGCAAAGAGAGGCAAGAGCGGTTGAATGTGGCTAGAATGTGAATGCAAAGGGATGAACAAACAGGTGAGCGGGCAACTGAGAAATGGCACTCAAGAGAGTGCAGACCTTCACCAAGGTTGAACAGCAACAAACAAAAGTGAGAAATAAAATGTGGTGTCATCCTGATGCGTGGAATAAAAGATAAGGTTTCAAAAAAATATATAAATGTTTTTTTACAGTTTACAATTTGTATTTATTGTAGTGTGCCTCATCAACAGAGATGTGTAAAGTACTGACATTTTCTACTTGAGTAAAAGTACAATTATTCGTGTAAAAAACTGGTAAAAGTAAAAGTATTCGCTCAAATAATTAATAATTAAGTACAGGGTCTGAAATGTACTTGAGGAGTAAAAGTATTTTTACCGTATGTTACTCCTACGTCACTTTGAAAGATATTAGCGAAAATGGAGCAAAAATAAGGATACATCGGCTGATGGATTCTCTGACTTGCTATCAAGTTCAAATTGTCCTATCATAACCATCCTCCCTCATAATTCCGGGTTGTTCTAATCTAGCCCATTGCACATCATGTGATCACATGTTGTGGAGCCAATCACAAGCTGGGATGTAGGGGGTCATGTGTAACGCATCATATGATTGGCGGAGCCAGGAGCCGTTGACGCTGCTTTTTCTTCCGGGTCAAGTATTTTAATCGTTTCCATGCATTTAAAAGCAAAAGTAACGACCTTGTTTTGAAAATACATCAAGTGAAAAGTACAGATACTCATGTTAAAATCTAATGGATAAAAAGTAGCCTAAAAAATAAATACTCAGGGAAGTACAAAATACTATAAAAAATAAAAATAATAATAATAAAAAAAATACTCAAGTAAAGTAACAAAGTATTTGTACTTTGTTACCTCCCATCTGTGCTCATCAATGGGGTGGCTATATTGGCCAAAACATTAGGTGTACCTTGCAAATTGAACAGGAAGTGACCATCCCAAAATCAACACAGAGTACCCAAGGTTGAACAGGAAGTGACCTGGAAGTGCCTCAAAATCAACAGGATGAGGATTCCGAATTATACAATTTGTTTTCTGTTGGGGCAGTGAGAACAGTTTGGAATTTGTATTTATGATGAAAAATTGTTTGTTTGTTTGTTTGTTTGTTTGTTTGTTTGTTTGTTTGTTTGTTTGTAAGTAGGGCCTCGATACACCAAGGCAAAGTTGGGAAGTGTCCGGGCATCGGTATGTGCTGTCTGATTAATGTATAAAATCACCATTAAACGTTGCAGCTGTTGAGGAGTTGGGGCGTTTTCAATGGATTCAGTATGTTGACTCGGCATCGGCCCATCATGTCATTTGATCACTCCGATTGGCTGTTAGCTAGCGAATCAACGCATGGGGCAAGAACATGAAGTAACCAATGCGTACAAACAGTAAGCGATGGAAAGCATGTACAGTTAAGCTCATTTTGCACATCACTTCTCATTAGAACATAATTATAATGTCTGGCAGTAGATGTCCTTCATATTTGGTTGACGTCACATTTCTGGTTCACATAAAATGATCTAAGTATTAGTCAGACTGACAATCATTTACATTTGACGGCATAGTGAGGGTGGAGTCGCTGTCAATCATTGCCAGTAGTAATCTTTGATTAGTTTGAGGCCAGGACCACTCTCATTTGCTTTCTTACACCACCTTACTCCAGACTAAGGAAGTGGTACAGTTTTACTGATTGGGAGGCACAAATAATCCTCAATTTATGGGGACCAACTCATCAATAATGATCAATTGAAATGTTATTCTGAAAAATAAAGGCAATTGCAAAGACAATCGCTTTTTAGAAGAATGTAGGCTACCTGACTCGTCCTTGCTATTCCACTGCTGAGCTTTATCGTGATTACACTGTTTTCATCAAAAGGTTCAGTTACTGCCATAAACCACCCAAGTGTACAGTATGTAGGAAAAAAAGTACACCTTTAATGAGGACGTCAACAAGACACAATGCCCCACTTTCTGCGGTGTGATGCATTTTCCGAGTCACCATATGCTGTCCTTATTCCCTTGTCTTTCATTGTGCCTTTCGATGAGCTTATTTGTCTTCTGCAGTTTCGTAAGCCGGCTGTGGCTTATTTCCTACCATCTATCTTTTAACAGCCAAATCGGATAGACAAGTCGAGATTTATTGCTTAGGGTGGGAACAGGTGCCTTCTGAAGCTTGTTTTCAGAGGAAATCTACTTAAAAATTGAATAATTGATACAAGTGGCTCTTGCTGCTATTGATGATGAATCGTTTGTCCAATAATTATTGAATTAATGAATTAAAAACACTGTAATTCACATATGCCATGTCTGGGTATAGACCAGTGGAAGCAGATGTCTTGAGTGAAGAATGAGGAAGTGAAAATGGGAAGCAAGATGATGGATTGCAAAAGAAATTTGTGACAAGTTGAATTTTGACCATTATGGCTGATTTTTTTAAATGAGGAAGCTCACTTTTATCCTTTTCTCTTGTCACCATGAATGCTATTGTTCCCATTCTATTTCAAGGCCGAGGATAAGAATCTCTAGCTTTGCTTCACTTTTTCCCTTCTGTCAGTGTGAGACTTGACGTTGAGATATTGACTTACTTAGAATGCAAAGAAAGAGTGTTAGTCCACATCTTAGTATAAAGTAGGGCTGTGCAATTAAGCGAAATTCAATTACGATTTCGATTATTACCCTCCACGATTACAAAATAGTCATAATCGTACCAAAACGATTATTAATACTAGGGCTGAAACGACATTTCTGCCTCGGATAGCCGCTGAGATAGTCGTAGTCAAGCTAACGGCAGTATGCATGACAGTACAGGGGTTGTGAGAAACCAAATTTCAAAATAAACCTTACCTTACCAAATAGTATATGTCGAGCAATGTACTGTAGCACTTTTATTTTGAAGATGTTACCGGAAGCGTGTCATCGGGGCTGAAGCTGTGCTCCTCTATTCGGAGTTTGTGAATGGCAATATAAATGCACCAAACTGGGCCAGATGTCAGTAACACAACTTAGTCCTGAAGTCACGTTCAAGCTCCAGGTAAGAGGCTAAGACATAATTATGCTGACGTTGTATTGTACGGCACCTGTTGCCAGAGTTTAGCGGTGACTGCTAGCTAACAGCGAGCTAACAGCAGTGTCAGCCGTCATGTGCAACCCTAAACCGGACGCCGGTTTGTCCGTTTTCACCACGTTGAGTTTATTAGTGATGAACGAATCGAGTCATTTGAACGGCTCTTCCATGTGAACAATGGGAAGTGAGTCTTTATAGACAGCGTTCAACGACAACGCCCCCACCCCCCACTATAGTGTGCCGACCATTCGCTTTCGGAGGGAACATCGTCTTCACACATTACCGTCAATCAAATAGTTAACTTGTAAGTGGCTCGTTAAGGTCTGAAACAAGCAAAAAAAAAAAAAAAAAAAAAAAAACACTGCTCACTGCGCGTGCCAGCCATGCATGGCAGAAGTGAAGAACACAACAACTACGGCAACATGATCGGCCGGCGCACAACAACAACTCCAGTGCGGTGGGCAGGGGGAGAGGAAGAGCTCTCGATCAAGTTCTAGAAGTGGGTAACTACAGAGTAGATTTGATAAATGTGACAGCTGCTAAACTAGACAGTCAAAACACGCTCGCTGGTTTAGTGTACACACGTGCTGGCCAATGTAGCTTATGTACATCCACATTTAAATTTTCTTATGTTCTATAAAATAATGAAACCTTATTGAATGTCATTTTTTAAGACTATTCCATATGTCAAAATGAAACAATGTTCGGCACAACCTGTAAAGCATCACCAGTCCTACAGAAGTGTAGACTGGTGTGAAAGTAGACAGAGATATTTTTCGTGACTCACCCACAGCTAAAGGGATGATGTGCTGCTTTAGTGGTTTAAAAACATGGTACTAAATAAATAGTAAAAAATAAGTTTGAGTTTTTATTGATATTTTTACCAATGAGTTAGACAAACATGATCAATAAACCATGCAAATCGTTATTGTTGATTAAAATACACCTCGAATCTCATGTACAGTGTTCCCTCGTTTTCCGCTGGGGTTAGGTTAAAAAAATACCCCAAAAATTGTCAAAGTTGTTAGCTTTATGTTTTAAATTTATTATACATGTTTTAAGGCTCTAAAACACCTCACCACACAGTTTATACTTTTCTCATTGAGGCATTTACATTTTCTCACATTTCTCTCTTGTTTAAACATTCTCAATGTTCTAACTTTCATACATTTTATGAAATAGGTACATTACTGTAAAAAAAATAAAATAAAATAAAAAAAACCCGCAAAATAGGAAGAGATTTGTCTAAAATCTCACTGTTTCAAAGGAAAATAGCTTGCTGACAAGCTTGTTGATTAGCTATCCAAAAATGAAAACCAGTATTTGATAGCTGCAACCCTAATAATAATAATTTTGAGTTGTTTTAAGGCACGCCCACACGAGTTCTATCACCTACCACTCCTGTCAAAACTAGACTGCAACCCACAAGCCATATTACACACGCTGCACCCCAACTTCAAATATTAGCTAACATAAATAATATAGTATTATTATAAATTCTGTTTGCTCCAAAATGAGCTTACATATAATTTTTTTATTTGTCTTAATATTTTCAAATGTTTAAACATTTTCTTGCTTTAAACAAGAACATAAATAATCATTTTGAATAATCGTGATTTCGATTATTACCAATATAATCGTGAATATTATTTTTCCATAATCAAGCAGCCCTAGTATAAAGGGTGAACTTCCAAAAGGTATTTTGGACATGACCACTGGAAAGCAAAGCCTGTGTCATTTGGAAGAATTATGGTGTCTATGCTGCAAAAGTGCTTGTGCAATATTGTAGTCCTCACTGGTCTCGAGTGACACCAACATTGACAAATAATGCGTATTACCTCAGCTGCTCTTGCCAGCATATTTGGAGTTGGCAGCAAACATGCTGTAGCTGCCACTTTCATCCCCAAAAACTAAGTAGGGAGAAGAAAATGGGACAAAGTGGCAGAGAAAGTGCAGAAATGATCAAAAAGACAACAATGGTGGAATGAGAACAATGGATGGCTACCCAGCACAGGAAAGGAGGATGAAAGTAGAGAGCAAAGTCAAAGATGTGAATATTCTCTTTTCTTCCCACTCTGCTACGGCGCAACAATTTGAGCTGGCGTAGTTATTTTTGAATTACAGCGGAAAGCAAAGCTACAAGTATGCAGATAACAGGAACATGAAGGCGGGAGAGAGGCAAAATAGAAAGATGAATTGCTTCATTTACTTTAGTTAGTAGAAGTGAGAAGGAAGAAGCGAGCCGATTTTATTTTTTATTTTTATTTTCAGGTCTAGCCAAGAAAAGTAAAGGTATCAAGATGTATGAAAACACTATCTAATTAGGATTGGACCGGAGCCAATCGGGAGAAGAGCTAATATGAAAGGAATGTGGATTGCAACTCAAAAGACACTTAAAATAATGATGAGTAAGCAACTTGACATTTAACAAAAAGAAACTGCTCATCTTTCTCATTACAGGAGGCTGTTGCTGTGAGGATACATGTGTCATCATCCAGCTTTCTGAGGCTCAGTTAGGAGAAAAAGAAGTGGAGACATGGAATGGTGCATTTAAAAAGGTCCTGTCACACTGGCAGGTTGATAGCTGCTGTAAATATCTCATCATGAAATTATTTCTGATATGTGATCGTTTAAAGAGGAAAAACGTAGGCAAATATTTGTGGACTAAATTTAAAAGATTGTTTTGAAGTATCACAAAGTATGATGCAAATCATGAAAAACACAAAATGAGGGCAACCACTGTAATGAGCTGGAGGTTGGATCCCAAAGCGCAGACACAAATAAGATTTTAACCATTTGTTCACGACGAGAGGCGTGGAACAAACTTGACTAGACGAGAAACAAAGAGAGTTGCACAGAGGACAGTGGCAACAGAAGTAATAATCCGACAAAGACACACACTTCTCAGGAGGCTTATATAGACAAGGAATCGATCTGATTGGTTGTGGCTAGACATGTGGGTAACAGGACTGACATGGAATTATCTGATTGACTGTTAACCAGGTAAAGGGATTAAAGATTCTTGACATCACATAGCCCTTGACATCACATAACATCACATAGCCTAACACCAGTTGAAACTCGATGCTAGTTACATCAGTTCAAAACAGACACTTGTTACATCAGTACATAACAGACACTTGACCTCACGGTCATGAACCCAACTTAACAGGTCATGAACTCAAACTTAACCCTGGCGTGATCCCAGACATGACAACCACCTTTGAAATCGGTCTGGATGTTATTCCAGTGGATAAGCGTGTAAAGGCCTCGTTATCCTTCTGCGTCAGGCTACGGCAGAGTCCCGCTCATGCGTTTGCCTTCATACTTGTGCGCAATACACGTCACAATACACATCAGCTTCTGCTGCAGTTCCACTCCAAGACAGGGTGTCGCTACGGCTGCTATTGGCTAGGATGCCAAAGAGTGGAGATTCCTCTGCATTTTATGACCAATTCAGGAAGTCGTTTTTCGTTTCAGGAACAAGAAACAGAGCCGGGGGAGAGTTGGCTTATCACCCTGCCAATTATTTAATGCCAATTTGTTGCTGTCTGCCGTAGCTCGCTAAAACACAACAGCTCTGTGCCGCAAACAGTTTTGTTTTTTTCCCCCCCTCGTCACACACACACAATCACACACAAACGTCTCCTGGGAGGGAAGTGCCACCTGCGCTTACAAACACAGTTGCCTTCAAGGAAACTATCCAAAAAAAAGTTGAGTACGCCATCAAACGGACCAATCACGAGCGATGTTACGACCTGCCATCTACGGCGTACATATGGAGATGTGAGTGTGTATGTGTGTATATATATATATATATATATATATATATATATATATATATATATATATATATATATATATATATATATATATATATATTAAAGGTTTTTGGATGGAATTTGGAAGTCACCTTTATCAAGGTTCCATACAAACAGAATTGAAATAGCAAACAACTTTTCATTTAAAAAAAAAATTAAAAAAAAAAAATCCAAAAATCAATGAAAAACATCAGTGATCCTTCACAAGAACAATTTATTTCTGCATATGTTTCCTTTAATTAGTAAGCTAATATTATGCAGGCAAAGTCTGCAAACTAGACTTGCAGTTACATCTTCCTTAACAATTTTATAGTATATTGATGCACTCCACTCCCCACTTAACAGGTCACATGCATAGACTAGAAGCTCCATATATGGCACATAGAAAGTCATAATGTTTGCCGCTGTGCATGCTCCAGAAAGCAGCTCCACGTAAGCCGCTGATTTTCTGTCAGTGTGACTTGTAGCTCGTGTCAGTCTCCTCTGGAACAAGACCATTATCAGGATCATTGGAGTACAAATGGAACCCATGTTGGATGCTCCAAAAGTTGACCCGAACACGTATAGTACATATACAAGTCGACCCAAGACTCACTCCAACAAAACACCTGACAAAGACCGTGATAACTCACAAAACTCACACAGTCTTAATTAAATATATTAGGGTGTTTGTGAATGTTGAAAAACAGAAAGATAATATAATGATAATATGTGAATAACTGGTGGATTTCCCAAGCAATATATATGAACATATTAACTAATAGTGAGGTGGAAAGAGTACATATAAATTCAGATTTAATTTCAGTTTTACACGTGCTACTTTGCATTTTTATTTAACTTGAAGCAGGGGAGCTGAATGCCATAACGCTATATAACATAGCGGCAGTCCATAAAAGCAACACACTTACTGTATATTTTATCATTTATTGTTCACGTTCCACATGAGTAATATGACCACATTGATCATATAAATACTTTACTATAGCCTTTTACATTGCTATATGAATATTTGACCATCTGTCATGCACACGTGGCCGGAGATTATTAATAAACTTGAAGTTTACAATATATTTTTGTAGCAAATTACCCCTATTCAGACCCAGAGATGGTTGCGGTGGACGTGCCATATTCACGTGTCCGAACCAATAAAACCCACAATTTGGATGTCAACATTTGTTGTTCATGATTGGATCTTACATAACCAATCACAACTGCAAGTTGGTTTTCATGATGTTCATGTTAAAAATGTTGCATATTTTTGGCCCCCGATACCAATTCCGATACCCAGCTTTGCAGTATCGGCCGATACCGATACCTTAAGGTAAAGCTGTCCTGCGATTGGTTCAGAGCATTCAAGGGCCAATAGGAAATCTTAGATCGGCATGCAGTGAGCATGTCACAGATCAGTGAATGTTGTGCACGAGCAAGACACAAGATGCTGCATCCAAAATTCTATATTAGAGTTGGAATTAATGATATCCTTCCTCTCTTTAGTTTTTCCTCTGGTCACTTGAGATCTCAATTTATTGGAAGTTTGAGGTTTCTGGGGTTGGCATAAGACTCTGGTTTTGTAACCACGCAGGAGGGGTTTTGTTGGTGCTGGATTTCACTTTGATGGATGGGATGTACTGGCTTCTATGGATCTCACTCTGCCTTATCGATCCTTCCCTCCTTCCTCTCTTTAGTTTTTCCTCTGGTCTCTTGAGATCTCGCTAAATTTGCTGGAATTTAGAGGCTTCCGGGGTTGGCGTAAGACTTTGATTTTGTAATCATGGGGAAGGCAGGAAGTGTTTGGTCGGTGCTGGATTTCACTTTGATTTATCTTTCTTTTCTCTTTATTTTTTTCTGACCTTTTCTCTGGTCTCCTGACCATTTAAACCTCACGACTCTGGCAAGATTCTGAAGTACCTGGTTAAGGCGAAGGGTAATGGGATATTTATAAGGCTTTAGGTGAATTAATGAGTATAAATTTATACGTATTTGCACGCACACGCACGCACGCACGCACGCAAACGCACGCAAACGCACGCACACACACAAAAAAAAAAAAAAAAAAAAAAAAAGAGCAATGATGATAAGACGTTGAATCGGTAAGACTACCGAATGAACAATTCTGAGCTCTAAAAAAAAAAAAAAAAAAAAGGAATTAATGATATCGGGATGTTACTTGTGAGTAGTCACCGATATGGATACCACTGTTTTCATGCAGTATCGGCGCCTCTGCTGATACCAGTATCGGAACAACACTAATAAGTTTACAACACATTAGAGCCATATTATTCTGGCGTCCACTATAACAACTAAAAAAATGAGATAACTTCCAAAAAAAAACAAAAAACATTTCCGTGTTGTTCATATGTGGCAAAAGAGTCAAAATCAGCAAAAATAAGTACATTTTGCCCAGCAGAAAAAAATGTGGGTCTGAAGGGGCTACCCTGACCATGCCATTTTTAAGCAGTGGTCACCAGTGACAATCGTCATCCACTGAGATCTACAGTGGGTTAACACAATTTTCATCATTTGCAGGAGAGTGATTTTCAGTTTGATGGCTGCAATAAAATCTGACGGGTTTATATCTTGGTTATTTTATGGCAATGATTAGTTCTTCTAGATACTTGTTCAAACAGAAAATGTGGTTTTCATCAGATTTTAATTTACTTTAAACGGCTGACAAAACTATTAAGATGTCCTGAACAATGATAAATCAGAATCATATTTACTTGTACTAACGTGCAGAAGCACTGGCAAGTAAGCTAAAGAATTACTTTTGAAGTCTTCTATCACTGAACTTCATTTTCTGGGATGTTTTTTTTTTTTTTTTTCAAAGGTATTGGTTTGTTTTTGGAAATGACAATTGGGCAAGTTATTGAATTGTGAAAAAGTCTGAGCACAATAATGGACTGCCCCTTACATGTTAAAATTCAAACTTTTAATTTAAGTCAGTATTCATTGAAAAGATGAATATGATGCCTTTTCTCTCTTCATTTCTGTGCTTAACTTAAAGTTCAGTTCCTCTTCTTTTCTGCTACTCGATTCCCCCATTGGAGAGGTGTTCCAGTTGATAAGGGAGACTACACAACATGTTTTTCAGTTTTGCATCACTCAGTCCAACTTGTTTTGAAGAAAATGCAATGGCTGATTACATGCTGATTATACTTATTTCAAGAAAGACACTTTCAGCAATTTGGAGAAAACAGAATTAAATTTTAATCCAGAAATAATTACAAATAATTCATCGAAAGCAGTCTCTGAATTTCTCTGACGGATTTAGTCAGCGCTTCCTGACAATAGTTTGTCCCTGGTGTGGATGTGTTTTGAAGACAGTGCGGAAGTAAGAGGGGTAAAAAAACATCACAGGATGGAAATAATCATTATCATCCAGTCCCAAATCCCTGCAGGAGAATGAAGAAATTATTATCCAATCTGTATTATATTGTAAATGTGGGAAACTATTTTCTCAGCTGTTGCACCATCAAAGAATGTTTTCAAACTGAGACTTGTGCGTACTGGGAAATTAATTTAACAAGAGTTGCTTTTCTGAAATAACATCAACTGGTTTTTGATCTGCTAATTGTCTTCATTTTCATTTATTTTCTCACCGTTTCCTTGCGTTCTTGCATATATGCAATCCCAAATCATTGTTGTACATTTAAAGTTGATCAGAATCAGATCTAATTCCACTTTGAGAAATGCCTTTTCAAGCAGTGCTGCTCAGCACGTGCGCTAGCTTGACACTCGAGCTGTGGCTGTAACTGTTTGAGAAAAGCGGAGCTGTGCGAGCGCTCATCGCTTTGCTGTAAACACCTGTCACGGGCGATGATGAAAAGTGCCACTGCGGCTGAACAATAAAGGAAATAGAAAGCAGTGAGGATGAAATACAATACAGTAAAGCGATAGAATGGCCCATGGAAATGGCTCTTTGCATCCCCTGTGACTCATTCAATTGGTTGTGCCCTTGAACGCAAAGCTCTTCTGGGGAATAACTTATGATGAGTTGGTGTAATGCTATTAAAAGCAAAGAGAGGGACATTAGACCATTGGGTGTGTTTGTGGGTGACGATGTAAATACCAATAGCCTAGCTTCAAACCCAAAGTTGTTCCCCAAACCAGCAAAAAAGAACAAAAGCAAAAGCAAGGCTGTTTAATAATAGTGATCTTGCTCCATAGCAGGCCGACGTAACATTAATCTGGTATTTGCTTAATATATGATAATTAGTTCTGTTGGGACAAACCCAACCAAAGAAGTCATTTCAAAATGCCAGACCAGCAACAAACATCTTTACACAATCACATTAACTACACTATAAAGCCTGAACCATGAAATATATGAGAACATTTAGATTCTTTATAAATATAGTATTTATTACTTTTTTTTTTTTTTTTTAAATCAACTTCCACATATGACTTTTGATTTGTGTCATATTTGATGCATCCGGTCACAATGCTTTACATTTGTACATTTATAACTGTCAGAAATATAATTATAAACAGACATATCAAATATATTAGTATTTCCAAAAATCAGAAAGAACATTTCCCACTATTCATAAGTATAGGTGTCTCTCCTTTCTCAATTGGTGGCGATCTTGCAAGGTCGCAGGGAAAACCATCAGCTGGGTGATACTGCCCTCTAATGCTTTGTCCGTGCAATGTCATGTGTCATATCATATACGTCAGGGTTTTAAATGGGGGGGGGGGAAATATTATACTCATGAAATAGAGGGCACAAAATGTCTTGTATGATACCTTTGGATTTATAGGGTTAAACTGCTCATTCTGAAGATGTTGATATGAAAAAATATAGTCGTAATTCTTTGAGTTTGTCTGCATAATCCATCCATCCATCCATTTTCTTGACCACTTATTCCTCATGAGGGCCGCGGGGGGTGCTGGAGCCTTTCTCAGCTGGCTTTTGGGCAGTAGGCGGGAACCACCCTGGACTGGTTGCCAGCCAATCGCAGGGCACACAGAGACGAACAACCATCCACACTCACAAGCACACCTCGGGACAATTCGGGGCGCCCAATTAACGTGCCATGCATGTCTTTGGAATGTGGGAGGAGACCGGAGTACCCGGAGAAGACCCACGCAGGCACGGGGAGAACATGCAAACTCCACCCAGGAAGGCCGGAGCCTGGACTCAAACCCAAGTCCTCAGAACTGGGAGGCGGACGTGCTAACCGCTCATTCACCGTGCTGCCCTGTTTGCATAATTTGTTTTGTTTTGTAAAAATTCTACCTGCTCACTTTAACCCTATGGGCATAGCGCATGGCTCGCTGTGCATGTTTGCTGCATTGGCAGTCTCTGCCAAGTTGAGTGTGCTGGTACAGCATATGGTTGGTCATTGGCGATGTCGCTGATGGGCAGAAAATTTGGTGGCAAGAAGTTGTTGTAAATTTCTAAGTGCCATTGCAGGGTTGACAGCTGGTTTTCCTTCATAAATATGTGAACAGTGGGCATCATCTGCAAAATGACCGGCACCGGGTCTAACCCGCCCCAGCGCAGGATGTTTCACCATTCCCGAAAATAAGGACCTTAGTTTTAAGACATGCTCTCACACATTGTGTGAGAGGCTTTTGATGTTTAAACTATAAACCCTTCAACAAGTCACGTTGTTTAAGACTTATCCATTTGGGTTGAAGGTGAGCTGGAACAAAAAAAAAAACTCCAGTCAAATCATTGTTTTCTAGTTAAAGTGCTGTACTTGCAAGTATTTAAGTATTTTAAGTTACTTGTTAACTAGTTTGAAAAATATTTGGTGTATTAATTCGCTCAACTGAATCATGTATCAACGGCTGTGATTTATTTTTAATGCTTCTTTGCAGCAGTATCAGGCACGCCAACAGACAGACGACGAGCAAAACAAAAACTGCCTCTTGGGAGATGAGGGGTAGTGCATCGGAGGGGACACGCATGGAGTAATGCACAGCTGTAATGAGAGGGTGTGTGCGTGTGTGGTGCTGAACCTCAGTGTGTTTTGAGCTGTACGTCACTGCACCACTGACTGTTGTGATTGCCTGATCCAAGGTTCCGGCGCATTACCACCTTAACAGCTTTGTGGCTAGATTTATTTTGTCTAGTGCACGTGCGTAGAACAAACACACACACGCACATGTGCACACTGACTAACAGACCCTTTCTTGATCGCAGCTGGGAGGAAGTGCCTAACAATCAAAAGATGAGAGTGAATTTGAAATGCGATTGGCATGCAGAGATGAGCTCATCTTTTCTGAATGGAAACATATTTCCGTCTTTACTAGGCAACATCTGATGTCAAGCCCAGCATGTTGTACAAGGTCTTGAGGGAGAACCTGGACTTGGACCTTTCCTGTGCTTGTGTGGGTTCTTTCTAGATACTCCAGCTTCCTCCCTCTATCCAAAAACACGTGTATGTATGTTGGGTAAATTGAAGACTCTAAGAGTAACTCGTACTAGCGGTTGGCTTTGAGTAGTGTTTCAGTCGAGCCTGCCAGATGCGTGAAAGTGAAGGATCTTCTCCTAACCTAGCTGCCAGTTATGGGCAGAGAAACTCAGATGGTAGGTGGTATTCTTTAAATTACCCTCACTAACTGTCACCCATCCAGCAAAATTCAGAAGGCCTTGCGCACAGACACAAGATCAAGAAAAGAAATAAGCCGCTCTGAAAACATTTACCAGTGCTATATATGTATATATATATATATATATATATATATATATATATATATATATATATATATATATATATATATATATATATATATATATATATATGTCTATATAATTCACACTTGATGGTTGGGCAGACATGCCAGGGACTGAACTATTTATGTACTGTACAAGCAATTAAAAAGTGGAAAATGGATCAAAACAATCCTGTTAACATGACAACAGCAATGTGAGTGGGAGTTTTGTGTTTGTCGTGTTTCAAGATGGTTTCTTGCTACCAATTTGACAACTGAAACAACCACACAGTCCAGAAGTTGGAAATATGCCATTAAGATCTTTAGATGTGTGACTTCAAAGGATTCAAAAGTAAAACAAGAATGATAATAAGCGCAATAAACCCTTTTTGCATCATTACAACAATTACATATAGTTAAAAACATTAAGATGGAAATGACCAGATCTGCGTACAGTGAACCTCATAAATGCTAGTATCTATAGCAGGGCTCACCAACGTGGTGCCTGCCTGCGTGCACCAGGTAGCTCCCAAGATCCACGAGTAGCCAACTGACCTGCTCTAAAAATAGCTCATTGTGATTTCCTAGAAGTTTTGTAGATTTCATTTGAAAATATGAACATTGGCAGAGATTTATAGAAATAGTGTTGCATAGTCCATTGTTCCTAATTATTGCGACAAATCGTTCACATATTGTTACATAAATGAGTATCATTAATAAAAAAGATATAATAATAGCAGTAATAACTTCAGCAAATATCTTATTTTAGAAGTGTGTTTCAAACTGGTAGCTGACTAGCTCTCGGGTTCAAAAAGGTTGGTGACCCCTGACTCTATAATATGGGATGCAAAAGAATCACTGTCAATGCACTGGTGAGACATATTTACTTTTTTTATTGCACTATATTTGCATTTAATCCTTAAATTTGTCATGTTTGTGCTTTCAGACTGTGTCCTTAGTGTTGCAACTGCCTGATGTAATCAGCAGCCTATGAGAGACAACCACAGCCTATAAAGGGAACAGCGGAAGGCACATTCTGTTTGTCGGACGATTCATTTGCTTGCCTCCACAGCCCAGTGAATGATATTTAGCTCTCTATCTCCACATCTTTTCATGCACGATCCCTTCTCGCTGTTTCTGGTCTAGTTTCCTCTGACCCATCTAGTCGTTTTGCGCAAACTGCTTAGTATGATGGGCACTCCATGTTTAGCGTTTGGCCCTGGCTGATGCAAGAGCCTTTGTTCACTTTGTCATGCCACTGTTAGTGCGGGCGTGCCTTGATGGTTGCCTCAACCTGCAGTTGAAAGTTTGTTATACAAATAATTGTCAAAACTATTATTTGTGTCTGCGTTTTTGGGATCCAACCTCCTGAACATAACAAAATTACTGCTTGATTTCCATATATTTACGTGTGGTTTTATTGTTAACTCATTTGCTCCCAAAAACATATAAATACGTTCTATTTTAAATATTACCAGTGTCCCAAAGACATATTTATCATATTTATACTTTTGTTTTTTTTATGCAAGAACATACAGAAGGCAGGCGGCACAGTAGTCGAGTGGTTAGCACGTCCACTTCCCAGTTCTGAGGTCTCCAGTTCGAGTCCAGGCTCCGGCCTTCCTGGGTGGAGTTTGCATGTTCTCCCTGTGCCTGCGTGGGTCTTCTCCGGGTACTCCGGTCTCCTCCCACATTCCAAAGACATGCATGGCAGGTTAATTGGGCGCTCCGAATTGTCCCTAGGTGTGCGTGCGTGTGAGTGTGGATGGTTGTTCGTCTCTGTGTGCCCTGCGATTGGTTGGCAACCAGTCCAGGGTGTCCCCTGCCTACTGCCCAGAGCCAGCTGAGATAGGCGCCAGCAGCCCCCGCGACCCTTGTGAGGAATAAGCGGTCAAGAAAATGGATGGATGGAATATAGCTAAGTTTCATTCTTATTCACAAATCTGTTTAAAACTGTGGGCAAAAAAACTTGTTGCAACATGGCCCAGGTTGATCTCTTATACTCTTCTGCTAACTGCTGGACGTTTTTGTAATAACTACCATTGCTTCAACCATTCAGTTCAGAGGCTGCATCAAAGCCTTCTGTATGCCATCCATCCAGATAAGCAATATTTTTTTTTTCCTTATAAAAGAAGAGACTCTAATCTTTCTTTTGGTAGGTTCCATGTTTTTATAGCAATAGAACACAATATTCTGTCAAAATCAGTCAAAATCCAGTAAAACAGCCAGGAGTGAAGGAGGTTGCTTCTGTGAAAATAGCTGGGAGTCAATGAGTTGTTCAGTGGTTTACACTAACATTAAATCTTATGTTATCTTGTTATGAATGAAAGCTATGTTCTATTTGATGGACACTCTGGCCTTTTAAAGGGGCTGTCTGCCGGATTCACTCAGGAAAATGCACTTTTTAAATACAGGATGTACACACTTTAACTTTCTCTTTTGTGGTAATTTCGTCCTAAACCCCCACCTCCCCAGCCTGTATTTTGCTATTTTGTGTTTGTTTTGTAAACAGCGGGACGTTTCAGTGGAAAGACAGTGTTTACAACCCTCCAGCCAATCGCAGAGCGGGAGTGACGTCATGCAGCTGACACGTCGGACCGCCCCTGTTTGCGACACGCCAACCCGCACGCACGAATTTTATTTATTTTTTTCACTCACTCACCCACTGAAGCTTAGTGTGTGAATGAGTGAGTGAAGAAAAAAAAAATCTGTGCGTATATATATATATATATATATATATATATATATATATATATATATATATATATATATATATATATATATATATATATATATATATATATATATATATATGGCCAACTACTGGCCTGACCTGTGAATTACAGTGAGTTCAATATTTTAAGGATGATTCACTTATATATTAATTAATAGTTATCTGCCAAAAATGGGAATTATTGTAATAACTAACGAGGTCGAGTTCATTTTGACTGAAATTTAGAATAATCATCCAAGTAATTGCTTCATTTAAGAAGTTCACATATCCGAGGATAGCATGTGCCAAGAGCTGCCAGCTTTCATCATGCTATGGGTGTCACAAAGGCGGATTAATGAGTGCTGATGTCCAGTAGTACTTTCTCTCCATTAGACCCCACACCATCGTCGTACTCATCTGCGAGTAGGCTGAGAGATCTGGTTATGACAGCATTTTAAAGGAGCCCCCATGGTGCAATTCTCAACACCCAATAGGCTGGCTGCTCACACCCAACACACTGACACACACTCTGTGTCTCTCCCTTGTCCCCACTGTTCTGTGCACTAGAATTAACCGTTGGCTCGTCTCCAGTCACATCCAGTCAATATTCCAGCCATCCAAAAACCACCCGCTCTCTTTGGATCGTTCACTGGAGGCCAAACACTGGCAGAGTCGCAGTTGTGTCACAGCAATCAATCCAGCATCAATGTGACTATAGCTATACCACCAGTATGCAAGCAAAACACAACACAAAGTCCGCATGCGTGTTTTGTCAAATTCCCACCAAAGTAAAAGAACTAAAAGGATAATCATGCAAATGAAGAAAATGACCTACATAGACAGCGAAAGATGGAGGAAGGAGCTTTCATGGTAGACTTTTAAATTTTGTATTTCATCTTCAGAAGAAAGTCAAATCTGATGTTAATAAATGTTCTGACTGAAACTTAGCTACGATATTTAACAAATGAAGTTGTTATTGCTAAAATCAACTAGAGCTCAGCATTTATGTATAGTGTTGTGCTAATTTAGGTCACAGCAACAATTTAGGAGCTGGATGCTCTAGTTCTTGGACGATAATGTATCAAGCCAATAATACACTATAAATTTGCATTTATATTCCACACATTCATGTCAATGTGTGGAATATTTCCACATTGAAACCTGCACTGCCACCCTACTTGGCAAAAATGGCAGTATGGCTCAGAGTAGAGCACATCCCATCTGTGACTTGTGGACCCAAAGCACCTTGGCTTGGTTGTTCTTCGCCAACATGTTGTCTGAAGCTAAAAGCTTTTCTGAACGTCAATTGCTTAACATTTCAACATCACAAAGTGAACATTTGATTATGATGTAGTGAGAATAATCAATCTTTACTCAGGTCCTACCTGGAATTGGTCATATCCGCTTGTCCACCTCGACTCTTCTCCAGACCCAACTTGGTGAAAATTCCGATGAGCACCATAATAGCCACCACGCCACAGATAATATAAACGATCATGTGGGTTTGATCACGGTCCGGTTCCGGGCGGGCCTCTGTGACTGGTGCCGCCGGTCGCCCGGTGTTTGCCCAGACTGGTGTGTCATAATTCGAACAGGAAGTCTGATCCAAACTGTGGATTCTGAATTGGCAGCAGAATCGGTAGAAGCAGGAGCCGCAACAAAAGCTGTAGATCCCCGCGTTGCAATTGAACGGTGGGTCCCACTGGCCCATGACGTCGTAGTAGCCCCAGCAACGATTAGCGCCACCTGGTGTTTTATCCTCAGTGTCCGCAGTCGGTGTTGCCAGGGCAGCCTCCGGTAACACCGAGGGCTCAGTTGTGAGGTTACTTGGAGGCGCCTGGGCTGACACTTGGCCCAAGGGCCGATGGTTTAGTCCACCCAGAGAGGTCAAACCAAGAAGAATGGCCACTGAGAAGCTGACCAGCATTGGATGCATGTCGGCAGACATCTTAGGTGCTTGGTCTTGATGCCTCAGTGTTGATGTGTAATTGATAGACCCAACATGAAAGAACCTAGGTTTGGAAAAAAACAAATACATTGTGAAATATCCTTATCACACAGTCGCCATGTTGAATCAAAAGCATTCATTTAAGATGGGCCTATAATAGATATACTATATATCGCAGGGTTCACCGCGTCCAGGTCCGGAGTCCTGCATGTTTTCGACGTTTCCGCCCACTAGCATACCTCATTTATATAATCAGCTCATAAGCATGCCTGATGACGATCCTGATCTTTAGTATCAGGTGTGTTGTTCGGCAGAAACCGCTAAAAGCTGCAGGACTGAGGACATCGAGGACCGGAACTGGTGAACCCTGCGCTAGACTCCACTTTCTCTGGCACGAAAATTAAGATGAGCCCATTTTTAGTCCAAGTGCAGTCTACTTTCTGTTACCAACTTGACAGATGTACCAGTCGTCAGGTATTCATCCAATTGCTTCAGATTTTTTTAAGTGAATTTACTGAAAATCTGCAAAACGGACATATGCTCGTTTGAGAGTGGACTCCGCTGGTGTAGGTGGCGGTATACACCATTGAGATGTGATCCACCAGTAATTTAAAGAAGAAGAGGAAAAACAGGAAGCGACTGCGCCGTGCGATGACGTCAAATAAGTTTGCTTTTGTAATTCTTGGTAAATCGTGGCGTTTCTTTGCTGTTTTCCATCTAAAATTGCTTTAATATTCGCTTCTTTAATTCCAAAAAGATTTCTGTTTCGTTGTCCTCCCAAACATACCTTACTTTATCGCTGGCCATTGCTTTGTGACTACAAACGTACGTGTGACGTAATATCCGGTCAAAACGTGCGGCGTGTGTCCGGTCTTGTTGTCCTCTCTGCTCTGTACAGCTTAATGGCGCTATAAACGCTTACTCTCGGTCCAACCTCGCTTTCTGATAATGTCATCTTTCTCGCAACTGTTACTATAACAACAATGTTCTTGGCGCAAATTCATTGCCATGTGTGGTAAATCAGGTGCAAATTTTCTCCAAGCTGTCAGTTTTGTGGGCGTGTTTACGCCGGTATATGATTCGAGCAATATCCTGAGTGAATAGGTGGGTAACTTGGCGCAGACGGCGGGTGCAGTTGTGGTGCAATATTTTGCGCAATTACCGGCATTCTTAGTGAATATACCCCCAAGTGCATTAAACTAGACTTGCGCCTGCACCAAATTTGAGATGCGCCCATTTTTACACCTGTCCACAAAAATATTCTAATGCAATCGTGTGTTTGTAGGTGAGTGGTCCAAAATAGTGGAAATGTCACCTTTCACAAAGCCATTTAGCATCCAGAAGTTGGAAACAAATCCAAATCCCCTGGCTTGTAGTGGATCCAGTTTAGAAGCACTTGCTGGCCACGAATAAACGTGCTTGTCGCATTTCCTGCAATCAGTTTCCCACTTTGCTCAGTCAAAAAGCAATCTGTGAAAGCGTCTGCTGTCTAAAGAAGAAAGGGAGGATTCTTCTAAGACTCTTCTAAGAGTCCCAATCTCCCATCTTGGAGTGTTTCTCAATCCTGAGACATGCTCGTATTCCTGAGTGGGTAACACATCTGATGAGCGGCGCCAAATCACTTCTGACGTCCCAAGGAAAACTCAGCCGAGTGTGTTGCTTCCCACGGGAGTTGTCTGCCTCCTCCACTCCAACTCGCTTAACTTGTATCTTTCATCTTCCCGCTGACAATGTCAATGCACAAAGGGTGCACTTTTATTTTAGTGGTTGGCATCTTTTGGCTCTTTCCAATTTTCTTTCTATTCTGAGTCAAGGAGCCAACAGGTAAACGCAGCTGTTCTTTAAAGGAAAACTCTGGGCACTCATCCAGCTGTAATCCTCGGATGACGACTCTCCAGAAGCGCCCTTCCTTTTGCACGTGTGGTGTCTTTTTCCTCTCACGCATACACACACAAAGCGCTTCAATTCCCCTGCTGCTCCGTCTTTGTCAGCAACTTCCAGTCACCACACGGGGAGTCCAGTGGCTTTTTGCACCCAGTCCGCTGTAGCTTGACCCCCTCTCCCCTCCGCCCGCCCCTGAAGCCCTCCAATTTTGGACCCCACGATCTGTAACAGAGCCTGGACACCAGCTGGGGATTGTCTATTTAGCTTTGTCCGATTTGTGGAGGGAAGGGCGGGGGGGGAAGAGAATTGGGATGATGTTGTGACGTTGGGTTTCAGTGCACAAGAGATTCTATTTATAAAAACAATGCTAGATTAATTGAATGATTATTTTTTGCTCTATTAAAAGGAAGAAAGTCCTTGCTACCCTTAATTTGAAATACCCCACTCTTGTGCTGCTCCCGCAAAATAAACCTAATCTGTTTCCAAGGTTTAAGACTTAACCAAATATCAGCAAAATGTCAAGAGAGACCTACTATCTCTGTACATTGAGATGTGCACTGGCACAAGTTTGGCCAAAATGAATTTCCCCAGCTTGTTGCGAAGTGGAGATGCGACAGCTCAAACAGCAGAAGCGTGCCACCATCGGCACATCAAAACATGTCCTGTTTTCAAAGGAAGCCCTCTCGGACTGCAGCAGATGCTCTTTTGTTCTTATTGGGGCGGGTTCAGGTGCAAGTTGGTCAAATTTTCCATTCGCGTTATGCGCACCTGAGCACAAATTGACCCAAAAGACTCTCAAGCCATTAATATGCAACAGTTTGGGGGAAATTGTCGCATATTATTTGTCCGAATCAAACAAGAGATTGTTGTTAATTTTTTCCTTGTCCACCTGCAGCTTCTTTGAAAACAGGCATAATTTGATATATATGTAGAGGAATTTTATATATATATCATATGTATGTGTTTTCACTGTGGGATGCTCCAAACAGAAGTGGAAAGAGACAGGAAAGTCCGGAAACAACCAAATGCTTTTTCTTTATGATGTCAGTCCATCCTTTGGTCCGTGTGTATTCCTTTATTTCCGCCTTTTTCTCATCTCATCGATGCGTCTGTATCCCGTAACTCGCCGCTGCTGCCGCTGCCGTTCTCTTCTGTTCTCTGACAGGACTGGATGACAATATCTCAAACACTCCTCCCTCTTCTGCTCACTCCTCCCTCTCCCACTCACCACCATCTCCCTCTCTCGCTCTCTCTCACACACGCGCACAGACTTTTGTTAGCAAATGAGCGCAAGGTCTTTCTTGCTGACTCTCCTCCTCTGCCCCCTACTCTGTATCACTACATTTGTCTCAACATTGTTCCACATATTGCTTTGCTTTTTTTTTTTTTGCCAGCACAATTCCTTCTCCCCTTTTCAGTTCATTCCTTCTTTTTCTTTTCTATCTGTCTCCATGCAGTTATCAAAGAAGTTTCCAAAATTGCCTGACAGTCCAACTGAAGAAATCAGAGGCTTGATTTGGCGGACATGCATGTGTGACGCATGGTCTGTGTGTGCTTCATTACTGCGCTTTAATACCTCTGCACACCCTTGCCTCCATATCAGCTTGTGTGCTGCTGCAGTCTTTCGGGAATGATTTAGGGAGCAACATCACAAGGATGGATGGCAGAGGAGAGGGAGACGAGAAGAGGGGAAGAGTGAGATAAACAGTGCAAGGGAAAAAAAAAATGCTAGGATAGAGGCAGGGTGAGGAGGATGGCAGTGTGCCTGCCAAAGAGAGAGTGAGGGAGAAGGGGGAAGAGGTAAAGAAGTGAGGAATTATCGCCGGGGAGCGAGGGGGGATTAGAAACATGGGAATAGGAAGTGACAGAGGGAGAGGGGGAAGGATGTGGGGAGTGATATATGGGGAGGGCGTGAGGGCAGGTAGTGGAAAAAAGAGAAAGAGCTTCCTCAAGGGAAAGTGACATATTTGGCCTCTAGAGAAAGAGCGACAAATAGAAAGAGTCAGCAGACAATGTATTTCCCTGGACATTCTCTTAGGAAGGAAGATAGAAAAGGATGGAAAGGCAAATGACATTTAAATAATATACCGTCTGCCAAATTTTCCTAAAAGGAAGCTACTGCTATGACCTTGACTTTGAATTCGTTATGAATGTTTAAAATATTCTTATAGAAGCAAAAGCTGTTCCATGATCCCCCATTTGCATATCTCTGAGATAACATCTGATAGAGATAATCAGTTTGAGTCACACTGTCACAATCACAAAACTATCAACTGCAGCGACAATGTAATAACATTGATAAAGGAACATTTGTTTTCAATATTTAATTTAAAGCAATACACCATTCATTGAAAACCAACCAGCTATTCTGTGAAATGATTAGTTTTGTCAATTAACTCATTTGCTCCCAATAACGTATAAATACGTTTTTAATGTTCTAAGTGTCCCAAAGACGTATTTATACGTTTTTTTATTTATTTATTTATTTTTTTTATGCTAGAGCATACAGAAGGCTTTGATGCAGCCTCTCAACTGCGAAGAATGGTTGCAGAAATGGTAGTTATTACACAAACGGCCAGCAGGTGGCAGCAGAGCAAAGGAGATCAATTACTTACAATTTTAAATAGATTTGTGAAAATGATGAAACTTAGCTCTCTTCTAATGCTAATTGCTGAAAAATGGAAACAGATAGAAATACTTTTTTTTTTTTTTTTCCTGATGAAAGAAGACACTTTAATCTTTCTTTTGATAGGTTCCATGCCTTTATAACAATCGAACACAATATTCTGTGGGCCCTGCAAAATCAGTCAAAATCCAGGAAAACAGCTGGGAGCGAACGAGACTGCTTCTGTGAAAATGGCTGGGAGTGAATGAGTTAAAATAAATTGTCAAAATTTATGTTGAAAATTTATGATTTTATAGTACTTTTTACGGATATTTTTGTATTAGGTACAGTATCGTGCTGTCAACACGCATAAAGTCACATGGCTTTGAAGACTACAATAACACGAGGAACTATTGTGTCCAACGACGGACATCAAAGGGGGAATTACGCCCAACAGCAAAGACCCACAGCCACAGGAAATTCGCCAAACATTTGTGTTCAGCTGAAAGTGAAGGTGAAACTGAAAACGCTTGATAATGCACAAGGATGATTTCAGCCATCCCATAGCAAGTAGATGCTAGGGACCGTGCACAAATTACATATTCAGGGTGTCATATGTGGGACTCAAGTCATATTTACATATGTCACTTTGGAATGTACTTTGTGGACGGTCCCTAAACTGGACGCTAAACAGCCGGCCAACTTTTACTCTCTAGGCCAGTTACATTCACCACACCACCCCCAACAAGGAAGGACATCAAACATGACATGCCGAGGATTTCGCCAATTAGAACTGGCACAGTATTTGGAGATAGAAAAACCCATTTGTATTTATTTTGCCCAATATGGTAGCAAAATGGCATTCAAATGAATGAAGGTGACTCTCGTCATTGCGATCATGTGACTGGATGATGTCGCTGCCCAGAGAATGTTATTATTTTAATACTTAATCGACTTAAAAACAATTCAGGGAATAAGATGCCAGAGATATTTACACTTTTATTCTTTTTACACACTGCCTAGTTTTTGACTTGTATATCACTTTCCGCAATGATGAGTTGTATTACTCTGATGACTGTGCATTCCGTTCTTTTTTCTT
Source organism: Festucalex cinctus (assembly GCF_051991245.1). NCBI lineage: Eukaryota > Metazoa > Chordata > Actinopteri > Syngnathiformes > Syngnathidae > Festucalex > Festucalex cinctus. The sequence continues at coordinate 49,584,398 of NC_135411.1, forward strand.
TACTTATGTGCAATGTTCAGTCCATCCATTTTCTTAACTGCTTATTCCTCACAAGGGGAGCTGGAGCCTATCCCAGCCGGCTTCGGGTAGTACACAGGTGTAACAACTATTGCCTAGGTCCATTTCACCCTCTAATTTTTTTTTTTAAGTTTGCTTCTCCTGAAGCAAATTCTCTGCAGTGCATGAATATGCCAATGCCCAGACAGGATCCAGCCTGGTCAGCTCTACAGGTGGTCCTTGCCACCAACAAAACTCTTTTGAAGCCGCTGACCAGGTGACAAAGGAATTCATGCGTCTGCCGAAGGAGTGTATTTCAAGCAGTCTGCTCGGAGCCCGAACAAATGGCTCCAATGGTTTGGAATACACAAATGACCGATCAAAGGAATGTTCATGACTTCTTATCAATCACAAAAGGATACTCTGGCGCCTCGCCCTTCCCGGAACGTCTAGATGGAGCAACAACACCTCCAAGTGGCGAAACTTGGAACTATCCTTAGTGACAATTCACATAAGTAACCGCATTTTACACATTTATATCATGATAATTCTTGACAGACAACTGAACTACGAATGATTCATGTTATATCTTTGTGTGTATGAACATCCTATTTCATGTGTACTCCATAAAGAATGAAAGATAATCAATGTCTCTCAGTTCAGTCAGATTAGACAAGTAGAAGTTACCTCACAAGTTAGTTTATGATGCATTAATTACAATGTGTGTTAAACGGGTTGTGTGGGAAAACTGATTTGCCAGACTGACCAAATTTAATGCCAAATTATTAATCTTTTTAATAATTTTCCTCTGAGAGTCTGCGCGAGCGAACAGAAGGGTGTGCCTTCACCTGCTCGCCCCACCCAGAGACTATAAAAACACGAGCAGACCACTGCCCGCTCTCTTCTTTTTTTTGCCCTCCTGCTCTCTTGCCTGTTCCGGCTCTCACAAGCCTCTTCCAAAAACTCTGGCCCGACTTGCAAGTGGGCCAGCCAGGCTGCTCGAACCCTTGGTCTAAGAAACTTGCAAACCACGTGGCTTTTTCTTTCCTGGCAGGATCCGTTAACGAGATCGGATCCTCGCGCCACGCCACGCCAAAGCAAGTGCAAACTGCAACGCTGACTAAAGACTCTTTCGTTTTTTTGTTTTTTTGTTCCACTATCGGTGCTCACCCGCCCGACCTTCTCGGTCCCGGGTACACTTGCAACGCACCGCCGGACTCAAGGTTGTGCACCTAAGCCGCGCACCGCACCTGCTACTCGGTGGCGCTCCGCCGCAGTGCCAACGCACCTCCAACGGCTGGCCTTCCCCGTACGCAGGCGCGTACTGACCGAGCTGCAACACCTGAGCTCGGACAGCTGCCCAGCAGAACCAACCTCGGCGAGGATCAACCTCGCCGGATCACCAACCAATCAAGGGACGAGCCGCGCAACTACGTCAGGCCCCTGGCGCGGCTCCCTCGCTAACCTGTGGAATAAACCTTTTTTTTTCCTTGCATTTTTCAACGAACATTGACTCTTTTTTTCCCCCTTGTCAAAAAGGCCGCCACTTCTGTTCGTTGCTACGCAACTCCAGGGCTCGTAAGTGCGCTTGATTTCTACCTCGGCGTATCCACTGTGTGCCACTTACGTTTGAAACATCACAAATCTGGCAGGTCAAATTTTCTCTTTTCCCTGTTTCTTTATTCATTCGCATTCCTTCCTTATTTTCATTCGCTTTATTTTATTTCTTTTCTTCTGACGGTAGAATAGTTAGATAGGCAGTATTTTGATTCTGTAGTGTAGCAATCGTGAATAAATGCATGTTTTATAAACTTTATTCCGCCTAAGTCATCTGTGTTTCCGAGTGGATTATTATTCTTTTGTTAGTACAACGAACCACTGAATATCGAGTGTGGCGACTTTAGATTATCAATGACTGATAAAAGAAGGATTTTGGTCGTTGTTTGCTCCTGTTAATACGAAGCAAAACAAACGTGGTGCCCCAGAGGTTATTGAGGTAAATACAATTTACCTCTGTAACGTCCAGATTATTAATTCGTCCAAAAGACGACCCAATTATCGCTACACAGGGTACACCCTGAACTTGTCATGGTTCGGTTCTCAGCCTGTTGTGCTTTTGTGTGTGTGTTCCAGTGCTACCAACAAGGGGGGCGTTCCCCAGCCCCGCACCTGCATCGCATTGATAATCAGGACTTTAAAAGGACTCCGAGCGGCACAGCAAGCCGTCGGATTATTATTTGCTCACCTCCGTGTCCAAGTGTTCTCCGCGTTTCCCTATTGGTAAAAGTTTTTTGAATCTGCCGTCGTCTTTAGTTTACTTGTATTCACGTGTGTGTTTCCGCGTCGCCTTTTGTTTGATATACTCGTGTTGATTGATTCCGTGTACATTTCGTGTCGTCCTTGCCGGTTGCAAGTGAGTTATGTTTTTCTTGTCCTTGCTGTTAGCAAGTGTTTTTTGTTACGTTAGTTCTCCTTGCCGTTTGCAAGCGATTTTGGTTATGTTAGTTTTCCTTGCAGTTGCAAGCGCTTTTTGTTACATTCGTGTTCCCTGCCTTTTGCGGGAGTTTTGTGTTTCCCAATTCCTCCTTGCCTTTTGCAAGTGCCTTTTGTTACTTCCGTGTCCCTCGCCTGTGTGCAGTGGCACCGTTGTAAATTTCGTTGTCTTGCCTGCGCGCAAGCTTTGTGCAATCGGTTTTTCAGAAGGAATAAATCGAGATTGTTTTCCTCCTCTGAGCCTGCAGTTTTGGGATCTATTCTTTATCGACTCAATCGAGTCGTTACAGAATAATCCGACCTCCATGGATCCCGCAGACTCGGAGAAGGTGAGACGGGCATTGGCCAGTCAGGGGCAACGGGTGGTGCAAACTGAGACCACCTTGGTGGAACTCCAAGAGGTGGTAGGCAGGCTTGCTCACCGGTGCGAGGAAATGTTCGCGAGGTTCGAGCAGCTCGGTTCCCGTGGAGTGCTAAACCCGGAACTTCCGCGAACGGACTCTGCCACGTTGGCTCCTCCAGCAGCTCCAAGGGAGCCCGTTTTGCCCCACCCGTCGCGCTATGACGGACAGCCGGGTGGGTGCGGTCAGTTCTTGCATCAATGTTCGCTTATTTTCGACCAGCAACCGTACACATACGCTCGTGATCAGTCTAAGATTGCGTTCATTATGAGCCTCCTGTCTGGTCAAGCCGCTACCTGGGCGATGGTGGTGAGCAACTCACGACCAGACCTCCGGTCCTCCTTCCCGATTTTTGTTTCTGAATTTCAACGTGTGTTCGACCATCCAGTCAAGGGGAAGGAGGCCGGAGGTCGGTTGTTAGATTTAGTGCAAGGGGAAAGATCGGTCGCGGACTACTCGATCGCGTTTCGTATTCTGGCCGCGGAAAGCGGCTTTGATGACTGTGCTTTGCGAAGTATCTTTCGTCGTGGATTAAATACTGTACTGAAGGATGAACTGGCGGTCCGTGATGATTCGAACTCTCTCGAAGGACTGATTGAGCTCACTATCCGGCTGGACAACCGCTTACGTGAACGGCACCGGGAGCGTGCCTGTGAGCGGCATGGGCCATCCACCGACCACCGCATGACTGGACTCACCCGCATCGACGACGGGGAAGCACGTTCTCTTCCGGGCGCCCCAGTGGACACAGGGGAGCCCATGCAGGTCGGAGGGGGACGCCTGCATCCTGAGGAGCGCCGCCGCCGATGGCTCACTGGAGCCTGCCTCTACTGCGGTCAACCAGGGCATCGGGTGGCTTCATGTCCGGCGAAGCCATCCCGCCGGACGCGACCGACATACCGACTAGGAGGACGTGCCAATGAGGCCCAGGAGTCCGGAATGGACTCAAATCAGGGTAAGCACCGACCGGGGGGAACCGAACCAAGCTCTTCGAATAGGGCTAGCTGTGATATTCGACGGTTGGAATTGGCAGGGGAGTTGTCCGACGGCGGTATGAATCTTAAGATTAGGGCACTCATAGATTCGGGGGCCGACGATTGCTTCGTCGACCCGTGTGTGGTAGAGGCGTTGGGGAGCCCGGTGGAACCGTTAGAGAAGGTTAAGGAGGTTTTCGACCTCGATGGGCGGTTATTAGCACAGGTCCGACATGTTACCGGTCCACTTTCTTTGAGGCTGTCGGGGAATCATGTGGAGAGGAGGAGCTTTTTCGTTATGCCATCCCGTGCTGCTCCCCTAGTGTTGGGGCTCCCGTGGCTAAAGACTCATAATCCCGATATCGATTGGGATAAACCCGCGTTGGAAAACTGGAGTCCCTTCTGCCACGCCCACTGCTTGAGGTCGGCAGAAGGGACTCCCACCGTTCCCATAACTCCTGCTCCCGAAGCGATTTGCCTCGATCAGGTCCCGGAGGAGTATCATGATTTGGGGAAGGTGTTTAGTAAGGACCGTGCCCAGGCGTTGCCGCCCCATAGACCATACGATTGTGCGATTGAACTGATTCCCAATGCGCCACTACCGAGTTCACGTCTGTATCAAGTATCCCAGCCTGAACAAGAAGCCCTCCGGGACTATATCTCGAGTTCACTGGCTAACGGTCAGATCCGTCCGTCTAAATCACCCGTGGGGGCGGGGTTCTTCTTTATTGAGAAGAAAGATAAGTCCCTTCGTCCCTGTGTTGATTATCGGGGATTGAATGAAATTACCGTCAAGAATAAGTACCCGCTTCCGCTGTTGGACTCTGCCTTCGCCCCGTTACAATCCGCCAGAATATTTTCAAAGTTAGATTTGCGAAGTGCGTACCATTTGGTTCGTATACGAGAGGGAGATGAATGGAAGACGGCGTTCAAGACACCCCTCGGACATTTTGAATATTGCGTCATGCCTTTCGGGTTAACGAATGCTCCGGCGGTGTTCCAGTGCCTGATTAACGATGTCCTCCGGGACATGTTGAATGTGTTTTGTTTCGTCTATTTAGACGACATCCTGATCTTCTCGCGCGACGAGCATGAGCACCGACAACATGTTCGTCTGGTTCTCCAGCGCCTTTTGGAGAACCGACTATACGTCAAGGCAGAGAAATGCGAATTTCATTCCAAATCCGTTCAGTTTCTGGGCTTTATTATTGAGGGGGGGCATTTGCGAGCAGATCCAATTAAGACACAGGCCGTGGTCGAGTGGCCGAGTCCCAAGACTAGGAAACAGTTGCAAAGGTTTCTGGGCTTCGCTAATTTTTATCGTCGATTCATTAGAAACTATAGTTTACGGGCAGCCCCACTTACCAAATTAACGTCAAGTAAAGTTCCGTTTCGGTGGACACCTAGCGCCGAAGAGGCCTTCACTGAACTTAAGCAGTTGTTTATTAATCCACCAGTATTGATCCACCCTAACACCGATGTCCCTTTTGTGGTCGAGGTTGACGCGTCGGATTCAGGAGTGGGGGCGGTCCTGTCCCAGCGGTCGCCAGAGGACGGGAAGCTCCACCCCTGCGCCTTCTTCTCCAGGCGACTGAGTCCGGCGGAAAGCAACTACGACGTGGGGAATCGGGAGCTGTTGGCAATTGTCCTGGCGCTACAGGAATGGCGACACTGGCTGGAGGGCGCCAAGGAGCCCTTTGAGGTTCTGACGGATCACAAAAACCTGGCGTACCTCCGGGCCGCCAAGAGACTCAACTCACGGCAGGCACGCTGGGCCTTGCTGTTTACACGATTCAACTTTGTCGTGAACTATCGCCCGGGTTCCCGGAACCAGAAGTCCGACGCTCTGTCCCGAATGCATGATGCTGCTACTCCCGAGGCCGGGACAGAACCGGTCCTGCCAGAACATTGCTTTGTGGGCGCGCTGCGTTGGGAGGTCGAAAAGAGAGTCCTGGATGCTCTGGAGGGAATCACTATTCCTGGGGAATGCCCGGCCGAGAGACTATTTGTTCCTGTCCCGTTGCGGGCGGAGGTCCTGCAGTGGGGTCACAGCTCACGAGTGGCATGTCATCCGGGAATTAACAGGACTCTTGCCCTCGTCAGCCAGCGATTCTGGTGGCCAGAAATGAAGAAAGACATTATCGAATTCGTCAAGGCCTGCACCGCTTGTACATGCGGCAAATCCTCCCACCAGCCTCCGGTGGGTCTACTACGGCCGCTACCCATCCCGTCGCGGCCATGGTCCCACATCTCCCTGGACTTCATCACAGGCCTCCCTAGGTCGAGAGGAAACACAGTGATTATGACCGTGGTAGACCGGTTCTCAAAGCTGTCTCACTTTGTCGCCCTCGCCAAGCTACCGTCATCCTGGGAGACAGCACAGCTCCTCATCCGTCACGTGTTTCGGCTCCACGGCATTCCGATGGACTTGGTATCAGACCGTGGGCCGCAATTCATCTCCCAGGTCTGGAGAAAGTTTTGCAAGCTGCTGGGGGCCACCGCCAGCTTGTCTTCTGGATATCACCCCCAAACAAACGGCCAAACAGAGAGGGCCAACCAGGACCTCGAAGCAGCCCTCCGATGTGTTTGTCTACACAATCCTGAATCCTGGTCTTCTCACCTCTCTTGGATCGAGTACGCCACCAACACCCTGCCGTCATCAGCGACTGGACGCTCACCTTTTATGGCGGCTTATGGCTATCAGCCACCCCTGTTCCCGTCACAGGAAGGTTCCATTGAACTACCCACGGTTCAGCATCATCTTCGGCGGGCCCACAAGGTGTGGCGGGAAACCCGAGCGGCGTTGTCCCGCACGGCGGCCCGCAACAAAGAGATCGCGGATCGCCGGCGGCGTCCGGAACCCTCCTACCAGCCAGGAGACAAGGTCTGGCTCTCTTCCCGGGACATGCACCTTGCTGGGTGCTCCAAGAAGTTGGGTCCGCGTTACATTGGACCTTTCGAGATTCTCTCGATCATTAATCCTGTTACAGTGAAGCTCAGACTACCGCCCTCACTCAAGGTGCATCCGGTGTTCCACGTCTCCCTCCTCAAGCCAGAGACCCCCAGCCCTCTGCATCCTCCTGAACCAGCTCCGCCTCCTCCCCGGTTGGTCGATGGAGATCCTGTCTACACGGTCAAAGAAATCTTGGACTCGAGGCCCAGGGGCCGGGGCTTCCAGTATCTGGTCGACTGGGAGGGCTATGGACCTGAAGAGCGCCAGTGGATCCCCCGCTCCTGGATCCTTGACCCGTCTCTGCTCGACACGTTCTACGCTGCTCATCCTGATAAGCCAGGTGGTCCGCCAAGGGGCGTCCGTTAAGGGGGGGGTACTGTCATGGTTCGGTTCTCAGCCTGTTGTGCTTTTGTGTGTGTGTTCCAGTGCTACCAACGAGGGGGGCGTTCCCCAGCCCCGCACCTGCATCGCATTGACAATCAGGACTTTAAAAGGACTCCGAGCGGCACAGCAAGCCGTCGGATTATTATTTGCTCACCTCCGTGTCCAAGTGTTCTCCGCGTTTCCCTATTGGTAAAAGTTTTTTGAATCTGCCGTCGTCTTTAGTTTACTTGTATTCACGTGTGTGTTTCCGCGTCGCCTTTTGTTTGATATACTCGTGTTGATTGATTCCGTGTACATTTCGTGTCGTCCTTGCCGGTTGCAAGTGAGTTATGTTTTTCTTGTCCTTGCTGTTAGCAAGTGTTTTTTGTTACGTTAGTTCTCCTTGCCGTTTGCAAGCGATTTTGGTTATGTTAGTTTTCCTTGCAGTTGCAAGCGCTTTTTGTTACATTCGTGTTCCCTGCCTTTTGCGGAAGTTTTGTGTTTCCCAATTCCTCCTTGCCTTTTGCAAGTGCCTTTTGTTACTTCCGTGTCCCTCGCCTGTGTGCAGTGGCACCGTTGTAAATTTCGTTGTCTTGCCTGCGCGCAAGCTTTGTGCAATCGGTTTTTCAGAAGGAATAAATCGAGATTGTTTTCCTCCTCTGAGCCTGCAGTTTTGGGATCTATTCTTTATCGACTCAATCGAGTCGTTACAGAACTGGTTGCCAGCCAATTGTAGTTTTTTCAGTTATTCACATTTAATTAAAAACATTAGGTATACGTCAATGGGCTACTTGTTTTCTTCCGTGTAATGTTTTTACAGCAAATGTAGATTTTTTTTTTTAAATTAAAGTAATAATTAAGATTTACTCAGTTAATGGGTTTAATTTTAGAATGAGTAAACTTTACTAGGAAGAGAGAGAGAGAGATTTATATAATGGAGCATGTTTAAATGCTTAACGTACATTTTACACTATGTATGTACACTAACAGAATATATTAGAGCGTTTTTAATTAATTGAGTTATTATGAAATTATTTTTCCCTGCCTCATGCCATCCAGGACACATATAACTTTCACTTGTGTGTATTATTCAGTTCCCAACTTACTGTATTGTCTTGCGTAACACTTAACATTTAACCTGTATAGTTTTTCATTTCAATTTGTTTTCAACAAAGACTGAAACTTGAAGTTGTCATTTTTTTCTGCACTTTGGTTAATTTATTATAAATGAATCCCAAATTTGGGGTTGTTTGTATTTTATTTTATAATTTGAGACTATGTGTCATGGGGTTATTTGAGGCAGCATGGTGGACGACTGGTTGTCATGTCCGCCTCACGTGAGTTCGAGTCCGGGCTTCCTGGGTGGAGTTTGCATGTTCTCCCCGTGCTTCGTCAGTTTCCTTCCACATTCCGAAAAACGTGCATGATAGGTTAATTGAAGTAACTAAATTGTCCCAGGTGTAAGTATTTATGGTTGTTTGTGTTTATTTCAACAAATTTAGAGTACTAAGATGTATTGGGTCAAGATTCAGTATAATTAAGTAAAATTAAAATGGATAAAGTTAATACAATTACATATTTGTTTCATATTTGTAATCATTCAATGTTTTTTTAAAATTGACAAAATAAGCAATGGCTATGACCTAATTACAATAACTAAACATTACTACATTACAGTAAGAAACTTTAAAATTACATTTAGTAAGAGTTACTTCATATTTCCCTACATGTAATCAATCTTTAGTTGCATGTAAATGTTACTTACTTTGGTGAGTGTGATATATTTGATTTTGAGCAGTAGAATTTACTTAATTCGAGTGAGTGCAAATACTTGTGAGAATTTTTTTAAAGTAAATCTTACAAGTTGCTTTTACAGTGCATCATCACATTTGAATTTGCATCACTGTCTAGTCCTCAAGGTTCACTTAGATGATACCTCACAAAATAGGCTGAAGTTTTTGATTCCACCTTGAAATTTCTGTGTGACTTTTGAGGTCTTGATCTTTGGTTGAATTCCTAATTGTACACTCTTCCGGGCGTTTGGCTTTAGGGGTTCGACCGTGTTGAACTTTTTGTCCGTCTCACACGAAAGCATTTGCTTGTGCTGATCTTCCAAGTACTCCCAGTTTGTTTGTACTTGCTGGGTGTGCTTATATTTCAGTCCTCTTGGCCTAAACTGCCTTCAACTCTTTTGCAATGCGAGTCTGGAGTTATGTCTTAAAATAAGCACACAAGCACATTACAAATGTGCAGCTTCACACAAATGCAAATGCAAACACTCACGACGCCACACTGTGGGATGCGCCTCAAATCAGTTAATCCTTTTCTGCCAAGCAGCCAATTTCAGCCTGACATTAAAGTGCCCTCTGTTAAATTTGAGGCATGTCATTCCTTAAGGATAAAAATTGCTGATAGAGGATTGGCCCACTATCAAATACTCCATCATCTGTACAGGACAAAGCGCGTAAGTTCTATAAGAGGAAGCGTAGAGGGCAAAAGGTGCTGAAGCAGAGCCTAATGGGGAGGAAGGTGGGATGAGGTGGGTGGAGAGGCAGACGGATGGAAAGACAGTCCCGGGAGGTGGGGGGTGAATACTAGCGAGTACAGACTGAATGGAATGAATATATGTCTGCATGGCTGTGGTGCAAAATAGATCCCAAATCCCTCTTCCTGTACTCTCCTCATTCACTCACCCCTGTAAGGTAATTTACTGCTCAGATTGATGTCCAAGTATACGCACATCAAGCACTTTATTAGGTACATTGCACAAGCTAATGAGATCTAATACAAGAGCTGTTTCAATAATTCTGCTGTTACAATCATATTTTTTTATTTATTTGCTGTAACCTTGTCTTATGCAAGGGCAACCTGGCCAAGATAGTAGCATGAAATATCATGCATAAAAACACAATAGTATATACTCACTTCTGATTAGCAAAGTCAGAGAGGAATTATTTGAAATATTTATTGATATCTTATTGTAGTCTAGTGGTGTCAAACTGCTATGCTGATACTGACCATCTTGTGTCCTTTTCTGTTCCCCACCCTCATAACTCCTACTTCTCTCCGACTTGACCTTTCATTGTTGAAAATATATTGTGAAGAGTACAATTTGTGGCTATTTTGAACAAGCATCAACTCACTCCACTCCATTTTAAACATGTATTTATTTATTTATTTATTTATTTATTTATTTATTTATTTATTTACTGTATTTATTTATTTGTTTGTTTGTTTATTATTACAGGGCAAAGAGCTAAGTCAACTCCATGGATGAAAAGTTGTCTGTCTCAGCTATTCAACTTTTGGCATGTAGTACTGGGGATTAGTTATGGTTTTGTTTTTGCATCCTTGACTCGAGACGTATACCTTGGGGACTTTTCATTCTGAAAAATGTAGAAATGGGTCAATATCCTAAGGGAGCAAAATGGACTTCTGACTATGCTATGTGTAGGAAATTGTTTAAAACAGTGTATTGAAAAGGTGTAAATCCAAAATAAAGTGAACGGTTTTTTTTTCTTAATTTTTATTTAAAAAAAAATCTGTGTACAGTAAATGCATTTAACATTCTAACCTTTCTGCAGCAAAATATGCATTTACTTTACTTCTGCATTTTTATTGTATTATTTTTTGAGCCACATTAAGCTCATAATACCAAAGATTTTACTGTATTTCTTCCATCCCTCCATCCATCCATTTTCTTAACCGCTTACTCCTCACAAGGGTCGCGGGGGGTGCTGGCGCCTATCTCAGCTGGCTCTGGGCAGCAGGCGGGGGACACCCTGGACTGGTTGCCAGCCAATCGCAGGGCACACAGAGACGAACAACCAACTCACACTCACAAGCACACCTAGGGACAATTCGGAGCGCCCAATTAACCTGCCATGCATGTCTTTGGAATGTGGGAGGAGACCCGAGTACCCGGAGAAGACCCACGCGGGCACGGGGAGAACATGCAAACTCCACCCAGGAAGGCCGAAGCCTGGACTTGATCTTGCGTCTTCAGCACTGGGAGGCGAACGTGCTAACGACTCAACCACCTGTGCGCCCCTACTGTATTCCTATGAAGGATAATCAGAATAGACATCAGGAGGATCTATTTTTGTGCCCAGTTGCTATTATTTATTCATTTATCTATCTATTTATTTAAACACAAGCCATCTGCTGCATGGTGCATTTTAAAAGGTTATTTTGCACAGTTGTAGACGTGGCCAAGCAGACTTGTTCTTCGTTTAAATGAAGTGGCTCCTCATTCCCTCTAAATGGCACACATGAGAGGTGTCCTGATTTTTATTTTTATTTTTTTTTTAGGGCTCTGTATTTTTCATTCGACAGCCTTCCCGAATCCCGACTCAACATGTCATCATCACCATCAATATCTCTCTTTTTTGTGTGTGCGCATGCATGTGTGTTTTCTTGTGCGCGTGGGGGTGTACATGTGTGTGCATGCGCAAGCATGTGAGTTTGTGGCCTTTAATTCACTTGAAACCTGTTATAAACCTTAATCGGATACTTCCCGCCAGAGTCGTGAAGTTGTCAGGAGACCAGAGGAAGGATCAAAGGAAGGAAATATGACACAATGTGAGATCCAACACCAACCTCCACCACAGAGTTACAAATCCAGAATCTTTCACCAACCCCAGATACATCTGAATTCCAACAGGATTAGGGAGACATCAAGAGACCAGAGGAAAGACTAAAGAAAGGAAGGATAGATGAAGAAGAGTGAGATCCACAAATGCCAATCTCCACTGATTCAGCGACCAGTGGGAGAAACAAATTCTTTTTGATTTTCAGCAGATGCTGGTGTGGTAGATCTGGCATGCATGAGAACCTCCACCAAAGACAAGGCAAGCACACCCCCCAGGGTCCGCCAGGCCCCGGCAGCACCAGGGCACAACCCAGGGGATCGATAATGTAGTTAATATAGTTAACATTGTAATATAAATGAAGTGGTTGACATCCATTGATCAAAGTTGTTATTTTTTGCTTCATTCCTCCAGGTTTACTCCAGAAACTCTCAACTCCAGTGTAGGTGCTTCCAGGTGCACATCAGTCACACCACATCACTAACTCCAATATTTCCCTCGAAGCCAACCTTTCTCATCATCTGTGCTTCCTCTTCAAAGCCCTTGACCTCTTTATACCTTGACTTCATTCTTTGCCCAGTCCTCCTATTTCTCAACTCATTTCCCCATCCGCTCATATAAATGTCTGCTAAATTTGAGTGTATGTCACACCACCCCACGACACGCCTGTCACTCCTACTCTGTTTTCACTCGAGGGAGCGGAGGCTTTTCCTTGCTCCGTGTCACTCCCTTTCGCTCGCTTAGTTGCTCATCATTCCTGTACTCTCTGACTGTCACTCACAGTAGATTAGTTCAGGGTGGAGACGAGTATGGGATGGAGTCAGGGAACTCAAATAAGGCCACAAGAGGACATTTGGTACAAGGGAAAAGTCTCATCATGGGGAAGTGATGGAGATGACGCACACCAAAAGGGCAAAATGCAGTCGAGAAAGAAATGCGATTACGTCGAAGTGGGATAAAGGTTTGATGACATCTGCATGTTTGATTGTCGGAATCCTATCTTGACTTTGCCGCAAATTTGGAAGTTTAATGAGGGAAAATGAAAAATACAGATTTTTCTACATCGACATATTAAGCTGACTTTGTTGTGAAACTTGAAATGATATGAAAAACACAACAGTTTAGACTAGTTTCTTGTCTTATCTGCCATGCACTTACCAAAGCAATAGATTTTAAATAAATACAATTGCGTTACACCTCCACATGAAATGTTATTTTGCACAGCCTGAAGATTTTTTGTCCTCTTTTGTTTTTGTACAAAAAAATAAAATACAATTCTGGGCATTGAATTATCACAACAGGACTACTCTGGTTGTCTTAGAACCCGTTTCGTCTCTCGTTCAAGCAGGCTTAGTTAGGAAAGCATTAGCCTGGTTTGCTGTGGGGGAAAAAAAAAAAAAGTACATGAATATTTTTATGCTCCAAGTTGGGGGCACGCCTCAAACATGAATAGTATCATTCTTTTGGATTACAAAGCAACAGTTGTGAAAATGCCTTGCCCTGAGAATGAAATCACCTGGACGAATACAAATATTCATAAGTAGGTATACATTATAGCTGTAAATTTGAATTGTCTCTAAACATTTTGATGTGACTGAAATTAGTGATTGAAAGCTTATAACACACTTTACTACTTCTACTATACCTACGGCCTATACTTTAAAAAAAAAAAAAAAAAAAAAGAAAGAAAAAAACTTCATGTTTAGAATGTTACATCTTTCCCTCCACCTTAGCATCATGAAAAATGATAAAAGATGAGGTAAGCTGTTGACCTAGATTGCGCAGTTTCCATCTTACCGGACCTCAAAGTTTGAGTACCAAAAACATTCTACACAGTTTTTATGAAGCAAAGTCAGTTCTCTATGAGAACATGTGACATCTAAATTGTCACAGGTGCTGTGTGTACTGTGAAGGTCTCATCTTGCCTTCCTCTTCTGAGTACAACAGAGAACTCATGTGTCTGAAAAAAATAAAAGAGCGCAAATTGTGAAAGAAGAAACCTCCTTTGACCTCCCTGCAGAGTGGCTCAAGTTAACATATTCAATTACAGTACTTCCATCTTTTTTACTCGTATAGCAAACTAATGAAATAGTAGGCTGTTACATTTACTGCGTTGTCCATCCAGAGCATGACCTTTTCTGACCATGACATGCAAATGTTCTGTAAAACAAAACCTACGCTATGCCCATATATGCAGTATGGATACATTTGTGGAACCTGTTCTCCCTCTAAAATAAATGAGTAATTTTCAAAGTGTGGTACGAGTACCGCTACTACTAGTGGTATGGTACTCCTTCTAGTGGTAGGCAAAGAAATCACTGAATTAAATCTGGAAACTGTGCATAATGTGACTTCAACGTTTTGTTATGAATCAAATAGAGTATTAGTATAGTTCAGTTGTTTTAACATTTAAGTATAATTAACCATTTAGAATAGCTAGTTTTCAAATACTTGTTGGACTTGTTTTACATCTTTATGTGCAATACGTTTTGGGAGAATGCATGTTATGAACTCATTGACAAGTAAACGTGGAAATAAAATCAATAAGTTACAGTAGAGTAATTATATGTTTTGACGTTCAATACAACCATCTGCAATAGTCTTCTATCTGATGTTTCCATAGTATTTTGAATAGAAGTTAAGAGTAGTGTTGTTCCGATACCGATACTGGTATCGGCAGAGGTGCCGATACTGCATAAAAACAGTGGTATCGGTATCGGTGACTACTCACAAGTAACATGCCGATACCATTAATTCCAATGCTAATATAGGATTTTGGATGCAGCATCTTGTGACTTGCTCGTGCACGACATTCACTGATATATGACATGTTCACTGCATGCCGATCTAAGATATCCTATTGGCCCTTGAATGCTCTGAACCAATGGCAGGACCGCTTTTTCATGTTGAGGAAAAAAATTCGTAAGTATCGGTATGGTATCGGTACCGGCCGATACGGCAAAGCTGGGTATCGGTATCAAAAAACGGTATCGGAACAACACTAGTTAAGAGTTTAGATACAAAAAAAAAAACAACAACAACAACAACGAAACAACTTCACACTTAAATACGAAATTACAAAACACTGGGAACGTCTTTTGTTTATGCCTTCATTTTTGAAGTTAGGCACTTATTTTTGTCCTGAATGTATCATTAAGACCAGGGCTGGACTGGCCATCTGGCATACAGGGCAGATGCCCGGTGGGCCGGCCTCTTTTGGGGCCGATGCAGTGCTTTTTAATGATTACTTGCCTACTACATTTGACCTCAAGGGACTGGCCCACAATTTAGATGGATCAGCCCATTAATCCATTTCGAATAGAGATAGCAAACTGAAACATCATTAATAAACATCAGCGGCAGAACTACAGTACATGTTAGGCAAGAGTCTAAGTCAAAATGCCAGGGCCAAATTTTTTTTGTGCCAGTCCAGCCCTCACTAAGACTCAGGTAAGCATAATTCAACATTTCTATTCAGCTCAGCTCCAAGCATGACATTCTTTAACCAAGGTTATTATTCACATTTGTAAAGTTCAAATGATCGGCTTCATTTTTGGCTGTCTTGTGACTCTTTGGTATTTGTTTGTTTGTGGATATTCACATCACATAAAAACAAATCAAACTTGGAAGTCAGGCAGCAGCGGAACCAACACCTGATGTTGGTGTGTTGATACAGTACCAGGTTAGGTAGTCTACAATTGGAGAAAGTGAGGAATAAAATATTCATTGATTAGCACTAAAATGTGATGGATTTTTTTCTTAACTTGTGCATCACACATCTATCATTTTTCAGGGAAACATTTTTTTTCTCTGATCTGTATAATCGTTGGAACTGTCAAATAGAAAAATATATCACTCACTTGAATAAACCATAAACCCATCTACATTAATCAGCGTTTATTTTAAAGCCACAAAGTTCAAACGTCTTATTATTTCTCCCAATATATGCTTAAAAAAAAGTCAAAGGAGACATTATACTTGTTTTCACAATATATCAATGGATGAATGCAAATGATTCTGAAATCAGTCAGCATCTTAAGAAGTCGAACTAGTCATGCTTTCCATTAGACGTCAATAGAGGATAATCCGACTGCTTCTAGTTGGGAGCTCTGTGTCATTATTAGCTGTCTGGCTCTGTTTCATCCCCATGCAGTATCAGCAGCCCACCTCCCCTCCCCCGCTAAGCCTTCACGGAGTGTATGCTCTGTGCCGGTGTGTGTTTGTGTGCGTGTGTGTGACAGCGGGCACAACCGCAGTAACTCAATCAGCCGGTCCGAGATGGCTTCTGTCCTCACTTGAGCCAAGGAAAACAGGCCGAGTGCAGAGCGATGTTGGCAGAGCAGATAGACAAGAAGGTCATCTAGAGGTGAAGGAAGAAAAGGTGCTTTGAGTGAAATGATGGAACAAAGCAAGCGATTGAAGAGTCAAGAGAAATGACTGGGTCCTTCACATACTCGGGAGATTGAAATGTAGAGAGGGAAAAAAAAGAGAAAATAACCCTTGTTGATGCAGAGACCCTCCCCAACTTGCTCTTGCTGCCTCTTGCTCAACTTTTTGACACAAAGCCGATTTGTAAAATCCTGTAGAAAGCATATGGCAGCATGCCCAGATCTCGCACACACATGTGCAATGTGGCAAGTCATGCTTTCGGGTTGGGGTTATCATTTGCTTGAGATGATCAGCACACGACTTTGCAGTTTCAACTAATGGATTAGCCTAGTTTCCGCCTGATATTTTCATCAGCAAAGTTCCCAAACTGGTGGGTGAGTCATTATTCGCCGGTGACGTCACGTTGCATTTCACAGCGTGTCGCCCTGCAGCTATTTATCCAATTCTATATTTATCAACTTCTTGCACTCAGAGAAACACGTTTGAACTAGGGCAGGAGATTACCTGCTTGCCGAGGTGAATCTGTTGATCCTGGAGAGGTCCTCAATACATTTCATATATATTTGGAGGAATAAATATGGTTCATGCCCTGACAAGCGAGACTGTTTTTCCTGATATGATCGCATCAGAGCCAGAGCTTCCTTCATTTGGTCCTTAAACCTTCTCAGGAAAGGAAGTCAAGTCTAGGAAGGTTATAGAAATGCCAAAGTTAGTGACTCCTCTATTTTCACTGCAAGGAATGAAAATGTGACAACTTGTAAACTCTGAAACATTCAAATTGAACACAATCACTTCCAGGATGCTGGATGACGCTGATGACGTTGAATCACATTTTATCATAGGCATTAAATGTTTAAAAAAAAAAAAAAAAAAAAACATTGCTGGCTTAAAACCGATTTGTATAAAACAGCCAAGTGAGAGACGTATACTGCTTGTTTTAAACCTTTAGCAAACTCTAACTTTGAAACACACAGCGATGCACTGTATACAAACACATTATACAACAATACTTGCAGGCATATATTTTCTCTGCTCTGTGGGAACTGTACTATACCAGAGCTAAGTTGGTAACCTTCGCACTTTTTTTTTTTTTTTTTTTTTTTTTAAATATACAATATAACAAGGGTGCAAACTAGTGTTGTTCCGATACCCTTTTTTAGCTCCCGATACCGATACCCAGCTTTGCAGTCTCGGCCAATACCGATACCATACCGATACTTAAGGTTTTTTTCCCTCAATATGAAAAAGCTGTCCTGCTATTGGTTCAGAGCATTCAACGGCCAATAGGATATCTTAGATCGGCATGCAGTAAACATGTCACATACAGTGAATGTCGTGCACCAGCAAGACACAAGATGCTGCATCCAAAATCCTATATTAGCGTTGGAATTAATGGTATCGGCACGTTACTTGCGAGTAGTCACCGATACCGATACCACTGGTTTAATGCAGTATCGGCACCTCTGCCGATACCAGTATCGGTATTGGCACAACACGTGCAAACGATGAACCACAATATAGCGGAACACTGCACAGTACTCAACCACTGAGCAGGAGTCTCAAAAGATATATTGAGGTCTCTGCAATGACAGTTGCAATCTCAAATGTTTGTCTTGAACTCACTTTTAGAGGTTTCACCGCACAAACATATAGTTTATTAATTCACCATATTTCTGTAATTAAGGGCAAGGTCAGGAGCTCACACGTTGCATGCTTATGTCAAGTGTCGCTCATGCATTCATAAATGGCTGCAACAATTAACTACTGAACTGTGGATTCTGGAGCACGTCTGTTTTAATACGGCGCTGAAATGATACTTGTGCCATCAGCGCTTCTGAAAGTGCCGTGAGAGCTGTACAATTCTACTTCCAGCCGAACAAATTCAGTAAGACCTTAAAGGGCCATTCACCCCAAATACTCTCAAAGATAAACCCTGGGTGGCTGCCAGTTGTGTGCATTAGAGATTTACTGGCACCACAAGTGGTTTTTTGGTCCCTCTAAAGTCTCTGATGTTGACAACAGGCTGCAGCACTTTTATCTCTCTCCTTGCTGCAGCTCTAAACTTCACAAGAAGAGTCTTTTTGAAAGCTCTGCAGGCCACATAAAACTCTTGTTAATATTCTTAAACTTGTAAGTATTCCATGCTGATTTTGAATAGGTATTTTCTCCATCACCAAAGTATACTAGTACAGAGACCTTATTGGCCCTTTTGGGGAAAAAGTTAAAGGCTATGCTCAAACACAAACAAGCATCCTTATTTAGTGTAAGCCTACTGAAAAATCTTTGTCATAACTGTAATGACCTTTTACAGTGATTGACTCACATGAATGGCCAAATACATCCTGTTGCCTTTGTAAGAAGATCCAACGTTTTACATAACCAGCAAAGGTTTATCTCAGATGTAATCAATACAGTATGACTTTCATTAGCTTTGCAGATTGCATTACGATCACATTAGAGCCATAGAGCAGCGTAGCACTATCTTTTAATGACATCATCACTCGTCTAACGGCCGTTATTGATGCTAATGGAATGGATATAGTGCAGAAGAGCCAGTGCAGAAAGTATAGCAAAGCATACCCACTCAAGCTTTTGTCAGACATGAGATTCAATAAATGTTCAGCATTATATTACAACTGATGGAATGTTTTCACCCATTGTGAGTCCCACTGCCCTTCAATAACCAGCAAGTGAGGCTTCGGTATCTTGCAGGATACTTTAACATAGTCACACTGGCCTGGGATCAAACCCACACTCTCAGGGTCTGGAGATGACCACTCTAAAGCCCAATTCACATGGCTGCGGAAAGGACGCGCTGCGTTTTCCGTATGGCTTCCGCAAGGACTGCAATTCACACAGCGTGCGTTACGTGTCCGGAGATCTGCTCCCGACTGACCACAAGATCACGTGGGGTTCATGCTGGAGAGTTGAGTTCACGAGATAACAACCGTGTATATCGAGTCCTATTTGTAAACAATAGCCACGCTTGCCTGTTGTCCCATCGATATGATTTTTGGACATTATTTCTGGGACTTCTACCATGGCTGTTCTACCATAGGTAAGTATATTTTGTGTTTAAATAGTGTCATTTTGTCATGTTTAATTTATTCTGAGCTCATTTTTTTGTCTTAAATGTCCGACTCATGTCATGCTATGTAGCTAACTAGCTTCCCTCCCAAAAAAGCGAGTTCGCAAAGGGTTTTATTTCGAAATATACCGGATTTACCTTGATGCAACACGCCCGACTTCCTGTCCGGCTCGTGTAATTTCTTCAACTTCACGAAATGTGTTCTATCCTTGTGGCGGGTTATTTGTTGCTGTTAAAGGCGGCAGCAAACTAATTTTAACTAAATTTAACTTGAATTTTCGTTTAAACCGATTATCAAAATAAGAACATACTGTGGTGAATGCCATTATCCTGGTCATGTGATCGTGATGACGTATCCCGTGCGTAAATGGAAGCCACCTTAGCTCATTTCAATGGGAGTTTGCTGACATAATGGGCAAGAAAAAGACCTTCTTTGATTCTTTGATTTTTGGGTTTACGATTCGATTCAGAATTGATTTTTGATTCTCGATTCAAATGATTTTCGATTCAAAATTATTTGATTGACAAATGATTTCTGCTTCAATTTACAGATATGCACAACATTGTCATGATCTACTCCAGTCTGCTTTGCAAGACAAAATGACAAATAGAGACATTAAAGTGTCCTTTTTTTTTGTTTTGTTTAAACATTTATTAATTTTGTATTGTAAGTGACTCTTTCCACAAAAACAGCATGTGGGCTACAACTGCCTTTTCCCCTTCTTCTTCATTTCTAATTTAAATAAAATTGATTTTTGGACATTAAATATCAATTCAATCCGATTAATAAATGAGAATCTCAATTCTTTTATGAATTGATTTTTGGCACACCCCTACCAAATACTGCGGCAATTCTGATCAACGTCAAATCTTTTGTCATTCTGTGTAAGGGTGGGGCGGTGGAGGGTGGCCTCTCCTAATGTGGGCTAAAGCATGCTAAGCACACAGCCTGTAGCTTAGCTATAAGTGCGATACAATCATAATTACTCAACTTAAATTGACAATTTTTTCAGGGAAGAGTTTAAATTAACCATTTAACAGAATAGCTAGTTAGTTTTACATAAGTTCCTTTAAACTTTCGCGTGGTACTAGCGTTTGGTGCATTACTGCCACCTTCTGACATAGAGTGTCTGCAATATCAACCCCAGTTTATTTTTTCATTTTATTTTATTATCATTAATGTTTTAACATGGCCCTTAAACTAATTTTATTCTGATATGACACCTGCTGATCGTTTTCGACGAAGATCCCATCTAAGTTATTGCGAAATGAATGGCATGAGGTCTTACCCTAACTGACTCCTCATCAAAGTATCGCCTTGAAAAATGCCTGATTAAAGAAATAAATAAAACTGTGTGAATGAACCTGAGATGACAGTGATGGATTAATGACTGCATGCGGAAAAAGCCTCAAGCAGCACATGAAATAGCAGTTTAAATAGCAGGCATGTGCATCAATAAGTAGACTAAATTGCTTGGATAATGAGGCAGGAAGTCTTCTAATGGATGTAATAATGATGACTACTAGCATTGTGCTTGACGTGTTTTGAAGAAAAACGCGTATCCATGTGTGACTTCACATGAGTTCATTTCAGACTGATCAGTCACACACATGCATAACAGCAATGTGGGCGATGGTTTAGTTAAAAAAATAAATAAAAAATAGACACGAGACAAGAACCATTTACATGACAGCAGCCAAAGTTCAATTGCAGTGCAGTGCTTCCAGTTTTAGTTCAAGGCATGAACATAAAGTACATTATGATTTGCATTGAAATTCCTGAGTCAACCTGCAGAAATATTTTCTTTTAACCCCTAAATACTGTTCATTCCTCATGCATACTACACATAATACAGTATTTTAGAGGCCAAGAAAATCCACATCGAAACTAGTGCTGTCAAAGTTAAAACGTTAACTAATTAATTAATCACGAAAAAATATTGCATTAATCATGTATGCACATTAATCACACTATTAATTTTGACCACAGATGATCCTTTAGCTACAGCGGATAGTTACGTTAAAGGTAGCACAGGTTGTGTTTGAGCAATAAACTTAATGAATTAAAGTAAAGCATTTAATAAATGTTTGCGTATGACATTCAAAATATTTGTTCATGTCAAACTATTGGGATCCCCCCCCCATTTTTAATCATGCAAGTAACTGATTAGAAAAATATGAGAATGAGTCTGTGTAGTGGATCAAATAATGTTGAAGATGTCCTCATAACGTTAAATATCGATAGAATTAACACTAAACAGGTGCTCTTCAAAAATGTTGATAAAAAGCCTTTTTAATTAAGTCATTAACAATGATTAATCACAATTGTAAGATGTGATTATTCTGATTAAAAATTGTAATCGTTTGACAGCTGTAATAGAAACTAATGATTAAAGTTTAACGTGACAAAATGAGAAATTGTAATCGGTACATGCTTTGCAAGTGCAGACCTTGCTTGCGCGTCCAGGCATGACCTGGTGGGTGGAGTCTCCCGCGTCACACCTGTGCTGGTGGTCACCATTAGCAGGGTATGTTCTTGTTTTACTTTTCTTAGTCTTTACTGCATGACCGATTTCTGTTCCATGTACAGCACTTTGTATACAGTCTTCCCTCGCTATAACGCGGTTCACTTTTCGCGGTCTCGCTGTATCGCGGATTTTTTTTGAAGTGCAATTTTGCATATTTTTTTTGCAGTAATATACCCATTTTATAAAATTTATGACGTTTTGAACATTATCAATGTTTGAACAAGAGAGAAATGTGAGAACATGTAAATGCCTCAATGAGAAAAGTGTATAAATTGTGCGGTCGGGATTTTAGAGCCTTAAAACATTTATAAGAGTTGTAAAACATAAAGCTAACTACTTCGCAGATTTCATTTATTGCGGGTATTTTTTGGAACCTAACCCCAGCGGAAAACGAGGGAACACTGAACAGCAATGCTTGTTTTAAAGTTCTTTAAGAATAAAGTTGAGTTGAGAGTAAGAGTTACAACAGCTCTTCTTTATTTTACTTAATTTAATCTAATTATGTATTTCTTTATTTTCAATAAAGAGCCTATTGCATGATTGGGAGTATCGGGACACTCAAAGGAGATAGACCTGACTATTGCAGTTGTACATTTATTTGTCAGTGTGGGAGTGACCAGGTTGAAAAGTATCAGCTGTGCAGACTTCTTGACTGTGATTGTATTTGACGTCCTGTTCACAATCCTCCATTTAAAAAGGTACAAACAGCAAGATGCTCGTCATTTAGCTGGGGGCGTATCACACAACACAATAATAGCATCAGCAGTGAGCCGTGAAGACTGTTGGGGATGCAAGTGTTGAGCTGTTGAATCAAGGGAGGCCTAAACCCAAAGATAGAAAAACAAGGGGCGAGGGATTTAGGTGCATTTCGGTTTAATTAGTGAAAGCACAATAATTAGCGGCAGGATGTGAATTAATTAACGTACTAAGGGCACTGCCATAAGGTTCCATCAGGCTTTACACTTCGTTGAAGCTCACATTTAATAGCCTATTAATTGGCAATCAAATGCTTCTTGAATCTCTTATCAATTTTGTCTTCCTATAATTATTTAATTGCTTGCCCATTGTTGACCACTAATTACCATCATCCTGAGACAAAAGTCCCCACGACCCTTGTGAGGAATAAGCGGCCACGAAAATGGATGGATGGATGGATGGATGGATGGATGGATGGATGGATGGATGGATGGATGGATGGATGGACGGATGGATGGATGGATGGATGGATGGATGGATGGATGGATGGATGGATGAGACAAAAGTATAGCCCGTTATAGTACTGTACTGATGGAACCTCCCACTCCAAGCGTTGGTTTGTCTCCATTTGTATCAGGCAACAGTATGGAGCACAGGTGTCAAATTCATGGCCTGGGGGCCAGATTTGGCCTGTCACATCATTTCATGTGGCCTGCTAAAACAAATCACGTCGACTTCATGGTTCTTGATAAAATCTTTACCAAACTGCAAACAGCCTTTATACCTTGAGATATTGCAAGCATGTTTTTGATACCAAACCCTATTTAAAATATAACAAGTTCAACTATTTTCCTTGACTTCTGATTTTAAAACTACAAGTATATCCATCAATTTGTTGTGTATATTAGCCAAATGCATCAAGTAGACAAAAAGGATTTTAACTTGGCAATCAGCACACACACACGCACACAAAGCGATGACATTAAAAATAGGACTAAAAAGACAAAAAATGAATGCACGTAACTACAAGACATATGTACCGGTAAATTTCAGGGATGAAAAGTTCCCGAGTCCATAGCAAAAATGTTGCAATGTGATTTGGAGTGTGACAATATATCAATATTGCGATAAATCGTGATGCTTTGTTTCCCGATAGATTATTGATATGCCTACGCAAGTATCGCAATATTTGTAGTTAATAAACAGCCACTATAACGGCTCCATTGTTCATGACTTATTAAGCAATTACTTGGTGGGCCACTAGGGGGAGCGCCTCAAAAGAGTTGTGGTGAAATGGACGTAAGTCTTCAGGTGAAGAAGACTCATCAACTTAGTTTTATTATTATTATTTTTTATATTTTATATATATTATATCTATTTATATATTATATTATGCATTTATATTGTATCTATATTTATTTATAGAATTTTTACTATAATATTATGAATAGTTTTTTTAATTTTTGTTATTATTTATTATTATTATTATTATTATTATTTTTATTATTATTATTTTCTGATTAGTTTTATCGTAGATTATCGTGGATTTATTACCTGAGCAATATATCGATCGTGCGATCATCATATCGTGAGATAATTGTTACCGTGAGCCTTGTATCGCATATCGTATTGTATCGTATCGTGAGGTTCCCACCCCCTAAATGTGATTAAAACTTACAAGCCCTTGATAATAATATTTTATATTTAAGAGAATGAAGTAAAACAAATGGTTAAATGAAATGCATTTTACTCAAAGGAGAATATACATAGGAAACATACTGTACCTTGAATGAGACAATCCTTGTACATAACCCAACCTTAACTCCCCATTGTGTTTCTGTCCTCCATTTTGCTGTTCAAGCCTTGACTATCTTTTGGAGCTTTAATTGGTTTAACATTCTTAGCAAGTTAAACAAACAGATGTGTTTTAAAGTGCCATGTTAACTTGAGATGACTGCTTTAAGATAATATGGAGATGAAGGCTGCATACAGTAGCAGGACTTCCGCCACGCTGTCCAACATCAGCTGGGGTTTGCCATTGATTGCTCTGGCTTACAGTGTGAGGAGTCATGTGTGGCGCTAAACCTCACAGGGACACCGCCCAGCCATTGATTACGCTAGGACCTAATCAATGGTAATACCACTGCCGCACAACTTTTTGCACAACTTTCACATTACTCACTAAGTGTGAGCGCTCCTGACAGCTATTGGCTCCAGATGCTGTTTTGCTGCATAACATTGTGCAACACATTTCAGACATCCCTCAAAATGGCACATGCATGTTTAGAATAAGTCAACTCCACGTGTAAAAATGTTTTTGGTTACATGAGTAAGCATTGTTTAATAAATCCTGTCGGAAAGCTTCAATATAAAGGTGTGTCTCGATTAATCAGAATGCCGTGGAAATTTATTGAAAATGTATTTTGACCGTTCAATTAAAAAAAGCCCATCTCATACTGTATAGTAGGTCATATATTCAAGGTTTCCCCCGGTGTTTTATAAGCTTGGCGGCACACCAGTCTTTCTCACCGCCGCTGGCAGGCTAAGCGCCCCCAACCTAACCCCAGTCCCCCTTCCCCCCATATATGAATAGTAGTCACCACATGTCGCCGGCCGTACTCACTTTCGCCATTGACGAACGACGAACATTCACTGTTGTTGATGTTACTAGGTTGGATGTTTCGTTGCATGTCATAGTGAATTCAAGATATTTCTTCTCTTTATATAATAGCATAAAGCTGACAAAAACAATGTTGTTGTTTTTTTACGTAAGGAACCATTGATTGGTTGGCCTTCTGAAAATTACGTTTCAAACTCAGTTTGAATTCCTTGTGTGGGATGAAAGTGATCATCTTGCACTGTATAACTGCCGAAGTGTTTATGGAAGGCCAGTTTGTTTTGATAAGAGTTGTCCACAGCAGTCTGGTGGCTTCCTCTTGGCAATACCTCATTGATTGTCTCTAGCAGGGGTTTCAAACATAAGGCCCACGGGTCGGGTCAGGTCCACAAAGTGGTTTAATCCGTCCGGCATATGAATTTGTAATTTCACAAGAAATCCTCAGATGAGCAATGCAGCTTGTACACGTAATTGATGGATGTCATTATTTTACACACAACTTAAAGGTGTGTTCAAGGATCGTCTCGAAAAGTAGAAGCCAAACATACGTCTGTCACTTTAAAAAAAAAAAAAAAAAAATGTGCATGTGCATGTGGAAGAACATCCTACCAGCTCTCCTGCTCAACCGAGGGGAAATGCCTATCAAATGTCGGGAACGTGCAAGCTCATCTTCATCATCATTTTCATCACCATCACCTCACTTCATGGAAGGATATCCTCTTCTGCCTCTCAGTCATTTACGAAGTATGCGGTGAGATTAATGGAGCTACGGCTGAATCCAAAGCTCAGCAGCTACACGCTACAAAAAAAACACTCGAAGTGTACATGCTCACAAACAAATGAGCACAAACGTCGTTAAGGCGGATTGATTGACGGGATTGAGAACAATCAAATCATTAAGATGATCCACACGGAAGACACAGCAACAAAAGATCCTTGAATACACCATTAAAGTTACAGTTTGTTAAAAATGATAGTAATACAAAAACAGACCAACATAAATCCAACATAAACGTGCTCTATATGACAAGAATTAATGTCCTTATAACTTCATCATTGTGCACCACACAATGCGTTCTGCGAACAATAATTACATATGCAAAACAGGTCGATATAACAGCCGGAAGGAACACATACGGGCAAAGTATTGCTGCGTTTCATTTATGTTTTGGGACAATTTATTTACAGTTTTGCCCCACAATTTAGGGCTGGCCTGGAAATCACGAAAATCTACTTAACGGCGATTGTTTTTATGTTATATACACCATGATTTTACCGATGCGGCCCAACTGGCAATATATTTTCCTCCATTTGGTCCCTGATAAAATACAAAGTATGAGTTTGACACCCCTGGTCTATGGGCTTGTTATAAGTTAGCTAGCCAAACGAGCACAGTAATATCAGAAATAACCAGCTTTTCATCGCTTTGGCAGTAAGCTGCAAGTCCTGCTGGGAAATGAAATCAGTATCTGCCTCAAGCTTGTCAGAGAAGGAAGCATAACATGCTTGGAGAATGACTGGTAAACAGCTGCAGAGGTTTTGGGATTTAGAATATACAGCGGATCAAAACCTGCAGATGACATGGCACCTCGACCATCAGTGAGCGTTGACCTTTCAGTTCAAGGAGTTTGGATTGTGTGCTTCTCTTTTATTCCCCCTGACTCTGAGATCTTAATTGCCAAATCTGGAGCAAAATTTACTTTCATCTGGAAATAGGAGTTTGCACTTCTGAATCAAGTTTTTTTTTTCTTCTTTCTCCTAAGCCCATTTAAGACGCTTCTGGCTGACACCAGAAATGCTCCACTTATGTAAACTTATTGATGCGTCTATGCACAGTGGCTCTTGATACACTGACTTCTGCCTCAGTCCACTACTTGAGGAGTCTCCAACATTAGTGAATGGGTTTTACTTCACAATCTGCTTGAGGCATATATATGTGTGCCTTTTTAATCGTTCTCTACCCTACGTTTTTCTTCTTTTTCACTTTTTATTTTATAATAACAACCCTTGTAGACAGGAAATATTGTTTCCTGTAACAATCTTTTGCAAATGTTCTTCTAAAATGAAGAATCTGGACTGCGATTTGGGCCATGAACTGTAATTATCATGCATAGAGAGGCAGGCGATGATTTTGACGGCTGTTACTAAGAGTGATGAGAATTCCACTTGAGTCACAGCAGATGCCTTATCCAGTTTCTGCAGTATGTTAGACATGAGAAACTGGTAGATGAAAGATTGATGAAAAACATTCAATATGAATGAATCTGTGCATGTATGATATGATGGTGCACAAACATGCTTTTAAAATACCATGTACTCTGTGTATGTATGTATGTATGTATTAGAGCAGTAGTTCTTAACCGTGTTGGAGGTACTGAACTCCCCCAGATTCCTTTGCACATTCACAGAGCCTGTTATGGTTGTGGTGGTAGAGGACCTAGATGCAGGGAAGCAGAACGAGCAGGCAGAGGTAAAGTCCATATCAGGCTTTAATAAAACAAAAACGAGGAGGCAAACCACCTCGTTACCAGATACACACAAGTCTGCAGCGTTAGCAACTAGCCACTAACGGGAGGGTAAACAAACCGCAGCGTTTGGCGAGCCAAACTGCAGCTGCATTCAAATACAGTCGGACATATCAAACTCAGACAGAAAGAAGTCCTTCAATGCATTAACTGTTAATAATTCAACAAGCCACACACAAACACACTTAGGGACAATTCAGAGCACCCAATTAACCTGGCATGAATGTCTTTGGAATGTGGGAGGAGAGCGGAGTACCCGGAGAAGACCCACGCAGGCACAGGGAGAACATGCAACCTCCACCCAG
This sequence comes from Festucalex cinctus, assembly GCF_051991245.1. Lineage (NCBI taxonomy): Eukaryota > Metazoa > Chordata > Actinopteri > Syngnathiformes > Syngnathidae > Festucalex > Festucalex cinctus. The sequence continues at coordinate 49,612,316 of NC_135411.1, forward strand.
GAAGGCCGGAGCCTGGACTCCATCATACGTCCTCAGCACTGGGAGGCGAACGTGCTAACCAGTCAGCCACCGCGCTGTCCCTTGTTGTTATGTCAGTGAATCAAAAATAAAGAACAAACCTGCTGGTTTATATTTTTCTTACCATCAAAAATAGGATCACCTTTACTACAAACCCTTTTAAACAGGCATTAAACAAAACTTTGAACAAGAAATACACAGTCTGAGTCATAGTATAGCAGTTTTATTTTATTTTTATCAGTTAACTGAGTTTACATATTATACCCCCTGTAAAGTGCTCACATACTGCTGATGGGAAACACTGCATCAGACGACCTAATCCAAAGTAATGTTGAAGGGCCAGATTTGACTGATGCTAGGCAGCATGCTATAAGAGCTGCCCCCTCTGCATTGAACAAATTAATGTTCACAAAAGCAAAGCATTTTGTCCCCAATTTCTTTGAAAGTAAAGCAATAATTGACCTGTTTTTGTGCAGACAAATCTTGTTACAGTAAAATATTTTGCAGCTATATGTTGAGTCGCTGTCAATCTTTACTTCATCTGACACTGCGTTATGCAAATTGAGACTATACATTAGCAAATACAGTCACGCTGTGTGGTGTAACCAACTGAAAAGGTTAGTGTAGAGCCCTGAATATTTTGGTTTGTACTCTTTTGCACCAGAGAGCGCTGACTTTTAATTTTGATTTGAGATTTGCACAATAAATGTTGTTATCCAAAGTTGATTTATTCTATCATTGTTTTTTTTAATCCATATATCTTCTACTTGTATAAAGGACTATGTAAACCAGTAAGCAAATTATTTATTTAAAAACTACATTTAATTCTATACCGTGATATATACCGTTACTGTGAAGGGATGCAGTTTATACCGTGATATACATCAAGCATCACCAATCATATGATTCCAGTGCGTGTCTTGACCTCTGCCAAACTCCTGAGACTGACCCATCGAACCCCTCGGGTTCAATCAAACCCAGTTTACGAACTACTGTGTTAGTCACTATATAAAAAGGTCTACACTGATAGAAAAGTGTCATAGGAGATTGTATGGGATGATAATGAGGCTGCCGTATAGCAGGCAACAAATCACACTCTGATAAGGTCAATGTCTGAAGAATGATCATAATACGATTATAATGATGGCAGACTGAGCCAATGAGACTGTTTTCCTGTGAAATTATACTGTGAAGGGTTGGTGTCGGGTGCATGTGTTTGTGTGGTGGATGCAGATTATTTGCCTAAATTTCTCTACATTCAGGGATAAATTGCAGTGACAGGTTTATTCACTACCTCTGCATTTCACTCAATCAATCTTTTCTTTCAGTTAGTCTTAAAAACAATTGCAGAAACATTTATGACTTTTGTAGTTATTAAGTAAGAAGCCCCAACAAAATAAGAGTCGATGGGAGCCTTGCACCATTATGTTGCTTCAAGATTTAAAGTCGGATGCTTTTAGATCAGATCCAGTGGAAATAGATGTAACCCATTTGAATATAGGCACATTTTATATATAAAAAAAAATTGATCGTGTAATGTTTCATTTCAGGAGGAGACACGTCTGCCGGGATAAGTTTGCATTCTGTTTCATCAGCTCAACTTTTTTACCAAAAGAACTTGGGAAGATGTAACATGTAGAGAAACATTAAGTCTTTTTGTGTTGTTGAGTGGGTGTTATAAGATGCAATACTAACTTGAATGATGTGTCAAGTAACTGACAACTGACTGCTGTTTTCAAGATTTCCTGAAAAGTTGTGACAATATACACAAACAGACTTATTGTAATGTGGTACCATATTTTTTCCCCCTTTTTATTACCACCAAGAGAGTGTTGATGTAAGACCAGGACTGAAAACTATTTAATCGCCTTATTACTATGTTGATATTGTTTGCATGTGTTGCACACATTGAGAGGCCAAACTGAATGTAAATGCATAAAAAGATAATTAGCTCTAATAGCTGTCTACGGGGCCTGACTTGGGTCAAATATACAGTATGTGATGCATTAAATCAATATAATTATTCCATAAAGATTCATATTATATATATATATATACATATATATATATATATATATATTTTATAACCTGCGATGGGCTGGCAACCAGTCCAGGGTGTCCCCCGCCTACTGCCCAAAGCCAGCTGAGATAGGCTCCAGCACCCCCCGCGACCCTTGTGAGGAATAAGCGGTCAAGAAAATGGATGGATGGGTGGATGTATTTTATTACATTCATTTGGAGTACCTTATTAGTGTGTGATCCTCAAACAGCTGCACTGTGCATGTTATGTTTGAGCATCTCTCCCACTTGTGACTGTTATGTGCTGGAGGTCAGATCCCAAAGCGCAGACACAAATAAGATTCTAACTATTTAATCCCCCCCCACCCACCCCCAAAAAACACTTCTCAGCTGATTGAGTGGACTATATTATGAGGCAGGAGGAAGATGCTACATAATGAACATGTTACAAAAACATTTTTTGTTCGGGTTCTCTAAATCTGTGTCTAAAGCTTTTGCTGTGTTTTACTGACAAAAGTCATAAGAACAGCCAAGTGATCACACCAACATATTGTTCTTATTTGTTCCTATGAATACTTCAACACATTTCGCTTGTACAGGCTAAAACTCGCAAATGCAACTTGACTGTGCAAACAGTCTTCCCTTCCTTTGCTTTGCTGACAGATCCGTTTTATTCATCTAGCTTGATTCCTTCGCTAGTAGGCACAAACCTCCTCAACTAATTTAGAACATGACAGCAGCAGTTTTCCCAGCAGTTTCTGCGATATTCTGACGCTGTGGTGGTAATCAAGATAACAAGCCGGGAGGAGAGAGTGGGCACGGAGAGAGAGAGAGAAGAAGAAGAATTTAAGGCGAAACTCTTGGTTACTTAACACAGCAATTTGCCCTGTGGCAAAGCATGACATCTGTGGTGATGAAGTTATCATTCTTAATTTTGTTTATGTACAAATCCCGAGTATATTAGACAACACATTTCATGTCTTATTTACTTGGTACCGCTTAATAGCTATCTATCTATCTATCTATCTATCTATCTATCTATCAGTTAACATGGGGTTTGAAGTGATGTGCTCATTAGTCTGACAAAGTAATATATACAATTTGAATAAATAGATCAATGATATGTGCTGCTATGCATTAATTGAAAATGTCACTGGGAAAAGTTGGCACCGACATAATCATGACTTCTAATTGAATACAGCCAGTTATTGAAAGCATGTGTGCAATTGTGCAAAGTCATCAGTTCAGTAATGATATTGAAGAGGTCCATGAGAAATAGATTCAAATTGGACACATTTCTCCATGGAAATACCGTGGCATGCAACTATTTGTGGTCAAACAGCATGTGGCCCATTCTGCTGATGCATAGAATAGAAATCAATTGTGTGCAGACTATATATATAGGCAGCAGTGCGGTGGTGGTTTTCATTGTACTTATTGTGCCTTATGTGCTCATGAGTCATGACTTAATAAGTGACGCCTGAATAAAATTTTCTGGCCTCCTGATTGTCTATTTTTCAATGTTGTAGAGTTTTTGTTTGTTTTTGTTTTGTTCTTAGGATTTATTACTTTGACTGCTGTTAACTTTGCAACATGGGCAGTTTTAGGGTTGGGGGATTTTTTATTTTTACTAATATAGTAGAGCTTAAAATTTAAATTCAGGTACCTACAGGAGTCAGTCATCTATTAATCAGAGCCATTTTCATATGTGGACACCAACAATAATAGCTCCATACCCTGGTATTTTAATCCTGCTATCCCATTTTATTCGCCAAAAACAACGTCATTAATCAGACAGAAAACATGGTGCTTTATACAACATCGCTGAAATAAAATTATATGTAACTTGGGCTGCGACTTAGATCATCTAAGTTTCTCTTGCTATGATGACTCCATCCTATGGTACTCCATCCATCCACTTTCTATGTCAATTATCCTCATAGGGTTTGCAGATGAGGAGAAAAGCAACACATGTACAGGAGAAACATGCAAACTACAGAAAGGAATGCTATCACCAAGATTCAATATAAAGCAGAACCTCAATTGGACGGACTCAGAACCAGCGGATTCCAGATTTAACAGATAGAAAATAGTCTCCAGTCCACTCCAAATGGCCCTTTATACAATAGCTGTCAAAGTATGTCAGGTCCAGAATTGGCCACAATTGCGCCACCAACTGGTGACACTCTTGTCTTGGATATGCGGCACAGACTAGAGCAGGCTAACAGAAACCCTTACCATGGCGGCCATGTTGGCTGTGCCGACAATCCCATCAAAGGCAAGCAATCCAACGCATGGACATTAGCTTAGCATCGCTGTAGACATGCAGCTCAAAAGTAATGTGTGGTATGTAACGATGATGTTCAGTGCTGCAAGCTCATGTACCGTCTCTTGAACTTGAGCTATTTTGGTACAATACAGTATACATTTTTTGCTGTTGATGTTGTCACGTTTGTCTAATGGCATCCAATCATAATGGAGGTGAAAAAGGAAGCACACTGAAATTATGTCATTACCATCCGCATGCCATTAGCCCACCCATTTATTTACAATAATTTTTAAGCCAGACAAAAAAAAAAAAAAAAAAAAAAAGATCTTATATTTTATGGACAACTCGCTCACACAGATGACCTCTTCCCCCAATTAGTCTGTATAATCGAGTTCCCCCTGTAAGAGAAAACCTTGAGAATGCCTCGTGGGATTGACTGTGGTCATCTACCACCTGGCGTCATTAGTTTCAAGTCGTCATCAGCTTGAACTCTGACAGGCTCATTTGCACTGTGACAGATTTACAGCTGATGCAGACTAACACGTGTTTGACCGCATCCCGTCAATGTCTTTGTAATTGTGAAATCGCGATAATAGTTATCTTCCAGTGTAAAAATATAATGGTTTGATTAATGGGATTATTTATAAGTGAGCAAGATGTTGCCTCAAGATGTGTCTTATTTTTTTCTCCTGTTTGTATCACCTTCCCCTCTTTGTGATCCTTTGCATTTCCTTGTTTTCCACCTGCCACCGACATCCTATCAGTAATGAGCGCACAACCTGATTTCACAGCAGGATATGGATACAATTGACGTAACTGTCATAGTCATTCGAGAAGTTGGAAAAGAAATGTGAGAGTTAAGATGAAGACAACCTTAGTAGCAATGTCTCGCACACCATGACTAATCTTAGCAGCATCTGCGGGAAGTGTGTGAAAAGAGGTTTAAATATGGCACATGTGTCAGTGGAAACGAAGTGATAGAAAAATGAACTAATGAGAGACAATGGTAGGAGGATGGCGAATGTACCTTTGGCAAAGAAGTGAAAAATAAAAGTTTGAGCCCTGAATAGGATACGACACACCTGAAAGTTGTCCTTGAGCAGTCTCACACAGTTTTACATCTCACACAGATTGTAACTGAGCTAAATAATCATTATGAATTTATAAATATAATAAAAGACAATTATATTTGAGTAATCTTGGGACATATATACATCTTTTGCGAACTGGAGCTGGTTAATCTCCCTGTCTTGGGCTGCATCCTTTGAGATTCTCTCATTGTCTGCTCTCATGCCTGACTAAAAGCAGACAGAAAAAAAAAGTGCATATTGATGACACAAGAGGGTTTGCAGACAATGTGCACACTAAGGCTTAATCCGAAACAATTATCACCCTGGAGATTAGCGGTTGTGTTCATTTGCTCTGTTGCAGCAACAGAATGAGTTTGTGAGAAGGTTGTATGCACATTTGGAAGACTTAAAGGGGAAGTTATTCACCTGAACGTTTACTTGATTCTGGCTGGATGTTTTTATATAGCTACAATTGTGTTGCTTTTTTAATGGAAAGCTTTGTTTGTTTGTTTGTTTGTTTGTTTGTTTCGGGGCAAGAACAAAATCACACAAAATATTTCCTAGAATCACCACATTCCGCTACTCTACTTTATTATTTATTATTATTTACTGCCAGAAATGCGAATCCATTATTATTATTATTTTTTTTATTTGTACTTACGTCATGGTTCAGGTTTAGTTGGGGTTTTGTTTGATTTTATCCTTGTGTTTCTTTAAGTTTCAGTCATGATCTGTGTTTTGCGTTGTTGTCCTTGTGTGCCCCCTTAGTCTTGTCAAGCATTGTTATGTCCACGTGTTTCCTCATGTGTCAACCAATCAGCACCTTCTGGCACTCATGTCTTGCCCAGGTGTGTCTCATTGTGTCAATTAGTGTGTGTGTATTCATGTTCCAGGATGGTCAGAAGTCGGACTTTTCCGAGTTCAAACCAGAAAGTGTGTACGGGAACGGCCCTTGAACTCGGAAATTCCACTTGCAAAGTCGGAAAAAAAAAAGACGACAATGCTATTACCAACCGATACCGATAAACCAATAATTTAGAGGTGCCGATGTCGATAACCGATAAGTAAGCCGATAATTGTTTGCAAAATTAATTTGAATACAAATATGCTTTCAAGTGCTACTATAAGTCTAACAAATACATTGAAACATTGTATAAACTTTGCACAATGTTTGAATGTATGTAAAGCACCATGAAGCTGAATTTTATAGATATGAGCCACAAACACAACAGATGGACCAACGTGGCCATGTCTATAATTATTGATGGATTTCTTTTGTATCTAGTTTATCTGTATGAAATCAAATTGCCGATAATTATCGGCAGATTTCTCTATTATCTGTTTTATCTGTTTGACGTCAAAATGGCCGATAAGTGCCGATAATTATCAGCCACCAATATTATCGTGCATCACTATTATGTTGGATTGGTAAAACAGAGGTCTAATTGTCTCTCTGACAAATTCCAACTTGTGAATGGAATGTACGTTAATGTGTAAGAGTACAAACAAAAGTACTCAAGTAAAAGTAAAACGCATGTTTCATTCAAACAAGTGTGACAAGTGCAAATTATTCCAAAAGTTACTCAAGTAGATGTAATGGAGTAAATGTAGCTGGTTACTAGCCATCTCTGTTTGTTCTACATTTTAATGTCAAGATCATTTGCATATTTATATCTACTCCATAGTAAACTGAAAACACAGTAACAAAACGCATTACATTAATTGTGTTTGTGTTTCACAGTATTTATCATATAGTGGACCATTATAGGATAAAGTCTCTGTAGTGATACAGGAGAAGAATGTTTCACTCTTGCTATGCGTAAACAAAAACACTGACTGCACGAGGGCCGGTTCATGCCCCATCTTGAGTAGGCAGCAGCTTGCAATACATTTTACCAACAGCCTGAAGCTCACTAACAGGCCAAAGGAGGGCACTCTCATGTCTTGATGTGTGAAAACACATTTCCTTTGTGCAAGTTAATGAGGATGTGAGGAATTAATTGATGGACATTAAAACAGGCAGATGGGCAGACAGACTCATGAGATCAAACATATAAAGGTGACTGATATCCTGACAAGAGAGACTGCACATCATTATTAACAGATGGGAACCTTGCAGAGTACAGTCACTGTGTGTATGTGTGGAGCCTCTCGCACATGCAGGAGTTCAGCACTTTTGTCAAGCATAGGGAGGATGTGTGTAGATTGTCAAAGGCCATATGATGCTGTCTCTGCAGTTTAAACACAAAGACATGGAGGACACAGACAAGACAGCAGTGCACCACACAGTAAGTGAAGGCATTACATGGAAATGAGTAACTGTGTATATGATGTACACTTGGATAAAATGTATTGATTTATGCAAATGCAGAAATAAAAATATTACCTTGCAATTTGCATGACGCGAGTTAAGACTTTTTCGAGCTACGAGCCATCGTTTAGTTTGAGTTTAGCTTACGTGCAAGTTGCTGCACCAGATGGCTGCACCAGATATAGCACAATGATAGTTTCTATATGGAGTCCCCTGTAGTTGGGCCAATTCTTTTGCTTTGACTTGTGAACAGTTTCGCTTCAGTACAACCGCTGTATGGTGGTTCACTCAACTTGCTTCACAACAAGCAGCAGATAGAATAAGCGAAGTGCGCATCTCAAATTCAAGGTGCATTATGGGTAGTGGCGTAGTGCATTGTGGGTAGGCGAAACTACCAAACGGTCATTGAAAATGAATTGGATCCAATGGAATCGGCTCTGATAGAAACGTTTCAACCACTGTAAGTTGCTGTTTTTTATGAACATGCATAGCATGTGGTTTACTGACATTGGGGAAGTTAACTTGCAAGCTTTAAAGTGTACAGTTAGGCAAAGATTGTCACCACTCTAATCTCCGCCATTCAAATTGATAGGGTAGTTGGTAGCCTCATTTTTTTCCCTCGCGCATGCACAAACTTAATGCACACTTCGCTTAAAGGAAGGCTCCTTTAATTTTACATGTATGGCTTGATTGGCAGTAAATAGTTAGTATAGCTACGAAACATGCATAAGAGCTGAAGAATACACTCCTATATTGATTTATTTAACTTTTTTCAACATAGAAGTACTTCCGTGTTGCAACGCCCCCAAGTGGTGACGTCACTAGTGTGTATACTCGCTTGGGGAACAGTAGTTCACGCAGACATAACAACGAGGAAGACACAAACGTCAGTTATGCCTTACTGTATTGCAAAATTTTGCAAGGCGTCGGCAAGGAAAAACCCGCGAGATCCCCCCCCCCCCCCCCCCCCCAAAAAAAAAAAAAAAAAAAAAAAAAAAGCTACTTGAGTAGACAATGGTTTGTTTGCTAAGTGCTGTCAACCTCCCGAAGGACAAGCAGGCGTGCGCGCAGCGAACATTTCAGGCATGAGGACTTCGAATATATGTTACAATTTGAGATGGGGTACGCCACACGCCTAATACTAAAGCCCAACGCAGTACCGAGTATCTTTAAAGAACCAGACGTGGGAAATAATCAAGCCGATGGAGGAGCCGCAACTGCTAGCAACTGCTAGCAACACGGAGCCTTCACTCTCACAACAGCCGGCACAAATCGAGTCCCTACCTACGGCCACTGAAAGATCTCGGAGAAGCGAAGCAAATTTAAAGCGAAAGGTAGGCATGTTTCGGGGGTGGGGGGGCATTGGTTATTATACTGCACGGACTGTTTTATTTCATAATTCATTTGAAGGTGGCCAACGCAGGGGCACGTCGGCACGTTACCGTAATGCACAGTATTAACAATCGTTGGGGCGGCTGGCTTGACTTCGTCTTTTCGAGTGGCGGCTGGCCTGACCGCAGTGGGACGCTACGCAAAAAAGAAAAAAAAAACAGCTAGGGGAGGTTGGGTGCTGTAACGACGATACATTTAATTTTACTATTTTTTCTTTTTCCTGAAATATTTCGTCAGTTCCACACGTTTTGCATTGCTCGTACTGTGTGTCACTTTACCTGTTGGATATTTGCTCCTCCAAGACTTTTCTTCTTCACATCTTTCATCGCAACCAAAGCTTTCCTGAGAATGTCTATTTAGTATTGCCATGTTGAATGTCTGATGTTCCAGGATGCAGTTGAGATTGTCCGCAAGGAACCGATCCTCGAGTTCTTTCATTTCCAGACAGCACACATTCATTAGCGGATTGTCCATTCCTGCAGCTCCCGCACGAGCACCACTCACCCCCCGCCTGATTCACTCGTTCGTCAAAGTTTATTTTGTGCCCGAAAAGACCATCTGGCGCCACAACTTTCACATCCAAGGCAGACTTTCCTTCGGTAGTGTTATTTTGTCGTGTTGGCTCGAAGCGATAAGGAATCCTTCCGGGTTTGACGCTAGATGCACGGCTGCGTTGCATAGTGCTTCCATAGTGTAGCGTTTACACACTAGTGACGTAAACATCCGGGTTATTTAGTCACGTGTAACAAACATGCCGGCGTTCGATTCATTTTAACAATGGTTTAAAAGTTATTAAATGTACATAAAAAAATAATCACGTCACCAAATTAATTATTGAAAAAGTAGCAACTTTTTGCTGCTAAAAATGGATCAATAAGTAAAGTGTCCCTTTAAGTGAATAACTTCAAAAAAGAGGCTTCAAGAGTTTGAACTCCATTCCCATCGGAATTTTGCTGTCAAACTAAACAAAACAAAGATAATTCCATGCTGTGTATTTGTAACCACATACTGTTGCTTACTTAGCTCTAGTCTGCCGTCTTAATGCTAATGCTACCACATAATGGCAAATGCCATAGGAACAGGCTAACTAGCAGCACCTATGTTGCCGTATAATCACACTTATATTTGAACAAAAATGGTTCAGCAACACATTTAGAAAGAAAATTTGAGTACTCACATATGTTCTTAAATGTCTGCAAAGAAAGACTTTAAGTGTCCTACTGTGGAACTGAGAGAAGACATCGTCACGACATGTTATTTCTTTCTCCATCCATCCATCCATTTTCTTGACCGCTTATTCCTCACAAGGGTCGCGGGGGCTGCTGGCGCCTATCTCAGCTGGCTCTGGGCAGTAGGCAGGGGACACCCTGGACTGGTTGCCAACCAATTGCAGGTTATTTCTTTCTGTCTGTCTTATACTGCCCCCAGGTGGTCAAGTTTGGCACACTAGAGTAAGTAACACTAGGGTTGATTTCAAATGATGTCACGTTTTCCTCATTAGTATGCATGAGTCGGACAAAAATAACAGAGTAGGACACACGCGTACACATCATTTTGGAAGAGAACGACGCCCCAGGCGTGAAATTTCAACATGGTTCAATCGACTAACACACTTGCAGAGACCTCAAAGTGGATGGAAAGAAAGCAGTTTTCGTAGAAAGGTAAGATTTATTGTATGATCATTGCTGGCACTGCGGTACGGTCTCGATAGCTGCTATCGTGTTGGTTGCTAATTTTCACAAAAATGAAACACATTAAAGTCAAAATTTTCATTTGAAGATTTTAAGCCTACCTTTGGGCTGTTACATCTGTCTAGCTGCATTTGTTAAAGTGGCGTGTTGACACAGTGGCCGCTTACATCACTGATCAAATAACATGTTGTAGGCATGGGTTCTATAGCGCTGATATTTTAAATTAATTCTCACATCAAAGAAGCAGTGGCCTCCGTAGGTAAACGCGAGGTCTTTTTGGTATATTTACAATTCACCATGATGTATATAGTAACTAGCATGTTGTAGTAGGCAGCTAGCAAGGCTAACGCTGAGAAAGCAGACGACGATAAACATTGTGGGTCTGGATTTTCAGCTGCTGGCCCATTTCCAGCAACGAAATGGAGAGAGCACATACAGGTGTCTTCGGTGACATTTTTCGTGTAAATCCCTGCCGTTTACATGTTTGAAGCCAGTGTAGACATACCTCTTGATTCCTCCTGGAAACTCCCTTCATTTTATCCCGGTCACAACATCGCCAGAGTAGCAGAGGTTTGTTGTAACCATAATACGTCTGTTAAGGATATTTATAGTGAAATAACGAGTCAGTTCGCAAGTTTTGGCTCGTACGAATACACTTGCCTCAGTCGCCTGCCTGTGCACTGCTCCATTTCTTGTCCAAAACTCAACTGGCCACGCCCATGTGCAGCGTGCTGTTCTAAAAATAGTTGTTTCGGGGTACTTGTGAACAGCCCTATTGCTATTCAGTCAAACCAAAGTGCAACAATTTCATTATTTGTAATTATATTTAATTAAGTAATAAGCAAAGTGTCCATCACATTTGTGCATGCGTGAAAATCAAGTTTAAAAAACAAACAAACAAAAACTTGGTACCAAACATAGCCGTCATTGGAATGACGGAGATTAGAATGCTGAACGTGTTTGCGTAACTGCACACCTGAAAGCTTGCAAGCATTGTATAAACAGCTTTCAGCCTTAAGTGACAAAACATGTGCACTTGGTGGCATTTTTAACTGTCCTAATGGAGTTTATAGGGGGGGGGCACCACTGCAAAGCTTGAGAAGACGGAAGTGTACGCTTGTAAACCTACGTTCACTCTTTCCAATTGCCAGACAGAAAAGAAAGATCCAAAAGGACGTGAAAGAAGCTAAAATGGAAAATGTCTTTAACTGTAGAAAAGGCTCCTAGAAATAGTGTATTATTGTTGAGTGTTTATTTACATGAATCAGAACTTCGTTTGTATTGTTGTGCCTCCCCATGGCACGTGACTACGCGATTACGTATGACGATGTGTCGGGCGTGCATGCGCAGTTCAGTTCAGTAGAGAGCAGGTGGCTGACACGACGAGGTAAGGTAGGACTCAGACGCAGGCGTAAGGTAAGCCACCAAGGCAGCAGGTTTATTTCCGGCCAACAGGTGTCTCCTCTCAAGCTGAGAGGAGAACAGGGAAGCAAAAAAGTGGAGAACAAAAAGCGCTCCACTAGGGAGGAAAAAACAGGCAAAAGGTACTGGGGACAACGAAAAGCGCTCCGCTAGGGAGGAAAAAGGGAACAAGGCAAAAGGGGTAACAAAAGGCGCTCCACTGGGGAGGAAAAGGCACAAAAACAAGGCAAAAACACTTGGCAATAGTGATGTGCTTCTCGGGTCGAATCCCTGAAGCGTGTGCCGAGTAATGCAGATGAGTGGTTCATGAACGGCGTGTCAATGCGTGTGTTGATGACGTACGTGGTGACGTTTGAAGCCCCACGAAGCAGGTGTACCACGTGACTGATTCAGGAAATGATTCGCTAGGTTTGAGTGTAGTTGGAAATAAAAGCGGCAAAGAAACGCTATGGATTCCCCTTCACTTTCTGTGTCGGGTCCCTTCTTGCGCTACTTTTTTTGCTTTTGGCATTCGATTTGACGAGCTTCTTTTTGCGATGGAACCAGCAAGAAAGAGATTTTCCCTTGTTTAGGAGCACTTTGAGCAGATCTCACCTCAGAAGATAATGCACTGTAATTACGGTACTATTTTAACAGATCCCAATAATAAAATAAAATAAAATGTGACAACACATAAAATTCACATTTTTCTGTTCACAGTTGAAAGTCCCCTTCAGTACTGGGAATCACAGAAATATACACGTCCAATTCTATACAAACTTGCTATCTCATATCGATGCACCCCTGCTTCATCAGTACCATGTGAAATAGTTTTTTTCCAAAGCAGGTGAAATTCTCTGCAAAAAAAAAGAAACCGCCTGAGTCCAAAAACTTCGGAAAAAAATAGTTTTTAAATAAAAATGAATAAGCACTTTATTTTACCTCCTTATTTCACATTTTCACTTGTTGAATAAGCACAAACATAGACAAAGTAACACAGAACAATTCATGTTACTCTTCAAATATATATTCTTTTGTATTTAGAGCATGATTTACACCCCACCATTTTATTGCATGCACCAAGCATGTTATACATTTTTCTGTCCACATGATGGCGTAGTCGAGGAAATGAATCATCTTGAAGCCCCTACGTGTGTGTGAAGCATTTCACTGCAGGGCTTCACTGCTTTACGGGGCTTTATTTTGCCATCACTACTTGGCAACATGAACGAGGACATAAGGACTGTGGGACGCTTCCATGCACTGACTGTGTGTGACACTTCGGCAACGGAGGGGAGAATGCAGGTGGCTTTTATTGTGGCTTGATTGGTGGCAGGTGGTGGTAATCATGGGCGGGGACCGGTAATTAGCAAGCTGCAGGAAGAGCAAGTGACCTGGGGTGAGAGGAGAGTTAGAACTTTCAAAATAAAACAGGAAACATGACTATAAAAATAAAAGCATGGGCCGTCACGCCGGTGGCGGCGTGACAGTGGCTACAGCGGTGCTGTAGCAGTCGGATTGATCACGTTGTACGTAGTTTCGTTTGACAGAGTTCATGACCACAAAGTAAGTCAGAAATGTTTATTGTTGAATTGTTTATGTGTATTTCCAATTTGTGTGCTAGTTTCGATGGCTATATATACGGAGTTTAGAAGTGAACCGCGGGACGCTACAGTCCTGTAACAGTCGCCATTACCAACTGGCTATTTTACTGTTCTTGGTGGCCACTAGAGGTCCCCATAGACCAGTAAAACATTTACGTGCATTCAAGTGAATTCTAAATGACTGTAGTAGGTCATTTTGAGCAGTATAAATATAATACCTATTGCGTGGGCAATGTTTTCTTTGTGTTTGTCCTTTATGGAGTTTCTAAGGCATATAAATACTTATTAGTCATGTCATTGTATAATTTGTGTGACATCTAAATATTGTGCATCCCCTTATTATTGTTATTCTGATATTGCAGACTCTGTTTCATCTGTTTCACCTGTTTCATCTACATCCATTTCACCTGTTGCTTCAACCCGCTTGTCTCGACCTCATTGTCTCCACCTGTACACTCATCTCCCGAATAACCAGTAAAGAATCAACAAACCACCATAACGCATTCTCCTGTATTCTGATCGATACACCATCCTGTGTAGTGTATACACCTTCCATGAGCCAGCATAATAGCCTCCCCAACATTAACACATTTATTTCGTCAATATCCTGAAACCGAGGGAACCGACGGAAGCATCATGACGCTTGCTAGTGTCCGCACGTGCAGTGACACTAATGGAGTGAAAGAACAAAAGATTAACTTGACAAAAATTGTTTTCTAGTCAATATCACTTTTTAGATCGAGAAACATTTCCACTTTGTGTTGGCTTTATATACTGTAATATTGTGGCATGTCACATTAGTAAATGATTCGATGAGTGTTATACGGCCAGAACAACACTGTATGTGTTTTGTAGGCAGTGTTTGGACTACACATTACAAAGCTAGCGATTTACAGGAATATCACCTTTCTCAGCAGTGCAACATATTATTACATACTACGGTTCACTTAAAGACATCTCATGATGTTATGTGCCTCGGGGCGCATCCTCCCCTTACTGACCCCCTAGGTAAAGAAAGATCCTACCCGTCTCTTGATCGCGTCCCAGTCTCCCTCCTCAGTCCAACTGCCATTAAAGTGCACACATTCAGCCAAATATTAGCACCTAAATCAGCTTAACGGTAGTGTCCCGGCAGAGGGTAGTTGGTAACGACACGCTAGGTTTAAAATAGATGAAATAAAAAATATCATCTTTCCAACGGTTCAAATTAGAACTTCCCTATTAGACTCCATTAGTTTTCAATGAAAAGTTAGTAGCAAGCTACTAGCCGCCCTACCCATAATGCACCGCATTGCTGAGATGCACACTTCCCTTATAATGTTGTCACTATTACTGTAAATTTTGAGCTATTATTCTCATTAAAATCGTATTACAAAATATAATGGGAATGATGATGATGTTGATTGGGAATGATGATTTTAGATGTTTTTAAGTTACAAGCCTGGTCATGAAACAAATTAAGCTCATAGCTCAAGGCACGTTATTTGTCATTAATATTAATATAATGGTAAGGTATTTTTAAACACAAGCTCAACAATAAGCACATTTGATTAAATAAAACTAATTTTATACTTCCATTCATTTCTATGCATTAATACTCAGTAATGCACAGTGAAAGTCTTTTCTGAGCACGCTTCTCTGACAACTTGAAAGTCCAGCATCCCGTTGTTTGATTCTGCATGTTGTGACTTACACATACATTCATGTAGGCTGGCAGTGGTTGGCCTGCTGCTGCTGCTGCTGCTGCTGTATAATCCCCCGCTAGCCTTCGGTTTCAGCATAAATCTAATAACTGTCAGGGACTTAGTGTGTAGTATACACCTGACCTACATCAGTTGCTTGCATTGTGCTTAAGTCGCACTTGGCGCATCCTCCTGCAAAATGTCTATTTTCAAAGGCACGTGAGCTTATGTGTCGCTCTCTCACACACACACGCACGCACGCACACACACGCCTGTTCTCACAATCCCGATCATGCTCGCGTGAAAGTATGGGTAATTTGCAGCCAGAAAGAAATTATTATCAAAAATGATAATTAGCTCTCTAGCACCACGTGGTGAATTATGGCTTTTAAGACTGTCAACTAACATTTTTTTATTTTCTAATGTTTAGTTGAAGCCCCACTGAAGGCATAAATTGTTGGAAATGCATTCTAACACATTAGGTGTACAGAGCATAAAAAAACATGACAAATTATGATTTATAATGAGACGCAATGGCTCCAGCTCTTGGCGAATTACCGCTTACGCTATGTCACCTCTGGCTTCCACATATAACAATGGCAATACTAATCTTGAATTGGTGGATGATGCCATTTTGAACTTCAACACATTTGGATGTTTTGGGTGATGACACGACGAGGTCAGGTAGGACTCAGACGCAGGCGTAAGGTAAGCCACCAAGGCAGCAGGTTTATTTCCGGCCAACAGGTGTCTCCTCTCAAGCTGAGAGGAGAACAGGGAAGCAAAAAAGTGGAGAACAAAAAGCGCTCCACTAGGGAGGAAAAAACAGGCAAAAGGTACTGGGGACAACGAAAAGCGCTCCGCTAGGGAGGACG
The DNA here is from genome assembly GCF_051991245.1 of Festucalex cinctus. Lineage (NCBI taxonomy): Eukaryota > Metazoa > Chordata > Actinopteri > Syngnathiformes > Syngnathidae > Festucalex > Festucalex cinctus. Next base: position 49,628,648 of record NC_135411.1, read on the forward strand.
CATCTGTTGAGGAAGGACGCATCTGTACTTGCTCCTGCACTCGCTCGTGAATCTAACTACTTGTTGATTTTTGCATTGGGATTTGTAACTACATTGTTGCAGAATGCCTGGCGGAAAAAGAGCCGACGAGATTGAGGAGATCAAATCTTCTCTTAAAAAACTCAGTGGAATGGTTGCCGAATTACTTGAAATGAAGAAGAGCATTGAGCCACTTCTTCAGGAAATACAGCAATTGAAGAAAGAGACACAGGAAAAAGATCGACGCATTGTTGCCTTGGAACAAAAAGTGGATGATTTGGAACAAAATCTTCGTATCAACGATGTGATAGTCACCGGTATCAAGATTAAGCCGCGCCGTGGCCCTTTGAGAGCTGCGGCTAGCACGAGCACGGAAGATTCTGACCAATATTCAGGGAACGAGACTGTGGAACAGCAAGTGACACTTCAACTCAGAGATTTGGGATTAACTGTTGATCCTGCGCACATTCAGATGTGCTTTTCGCTTCCAACTGGAGGGACACGACCACCGGCGGTTCTGATCAGGTTTGTTGACAGAAAGAAAAAGATTGCTCTTCTGAGAGACCGTCACAAGCTTCGTGGGAAACATGTCTACATCAACGAAAACCTCACCAAACGGAATGCTGACATCGCCAAAAAGGCTCGACAAATGAGAAAGAATGGACTTATCGAAAGCACGTGGACAAAAGACTGCCGAATTTTTATTCAAACTAAAGATAACTCTGGTCAACTAAAAACACGAATCGTGAAAGGAGCTGAGGAATTGGCAGCGGTTGAGAGACAACAGTAATTCACAATATCACAACAACAACAACAACAACATCACTAATTACCCAAAGCTGGAGTTGTATATGATTATTTGCTGACTTTGCCAAGGCTAACTCTTGTTTATACACCTGCATTGATAACATGTATTGCTGTTCCCGTTTGAATGTAAATATTGTCTGGCTCGAATTCCGTTTGGACATTTGTTGTAACAGTCAAGGCTACATGATAAGGCTGTATTGTGGCTCCAATGAATCTGCTGTCAATACGCAAAATGGGGGTTGGTGGTCTGGTTCCTGGAATGCAGCTGGCGTGGGCCGCTCTGCTGGGTGAGCGAGGCTGGGCAGCGCACAGGAGTCATCAGATCCACAACATGCTAGCAACCAGTGGTGCTACCTGACCAGAATCGAGTGCTGAAATTGCTTGAAAGCAATGGGCCGAATGCAAGCCGATCTACTCTTCTGGAAAGCACAACATGTGTGAAAGCTGATCCGAGGTCAGTGAAGACCCTACTGGTGAAAGAGAAGAATTGCGCTTGCCTCGGCTGCTCGCCTGGCGGGGTGGGCTTGCTGCTGGCGTCTGGGGACCGACTCACCAGTTCTAAATGACTGGGACTAGCCACAATCTACACACGGACATTCAAGATGAACTGAGCGAGCAGTGTTTGGGATAGTATGGGATGGATAACGATAAAAATTAATGACTATTCTAAATAATGTATATGATTGATGCGTTATAGTAATGGGTCGATGGGGACGGGTCTCGAATAAGCTTCGGCTTCTACCCGTCAGCCCTTCTTTCGGACGTCAATGTTGCAAATGATGTGATGTGATTGATGTAAACTGTAATGTGTCCGAAAGGAAAAAATGAATAAAAAAAAAAAAAAAAAAAAAAAAAAAAAGGGCACAAGGCAAAAGGGGTAACAAAAGGCGCTCCACTGGGGAGGAAAAAGCACAAAAACAAGGCAAAAACACTTGGCAACATGAACGAGGACATAAGGACTGTGGGACGCTTCCATGCACTGACTGTGACACTTCGGCACTGAGGGGAGAATGCAGGTGGCTTTTATTGCTGTAGGTGATTGGTGGCAGGTGGTGATAATCAAGGGAGGGGACCGGTAATTATGGAGCGGCAGGAAGGGCAAGTGACCTGGGGTGAGATGAGTTAGATTTTCAAGGTAAGACAGGAAACAGGGACACAACAATAAAAGCATGAACCGCCACGCCGGTGGCGGCGTGACAGTTCCCCCCCCTCAACGGCCGGCTCTTGACGGCCCAGGAATGTCAGGGTGTAGGTCGCTTGCACATGTCGTCACTTCCGCCTCGGATTTCTCGTAGTCGCCATGCTGGGTGGCCTCCATTTACGTAGCGATTCGGTCTAACACGTATCTATCACGTTTGTTTTCTGCGTTTAAAATGGTACATTGTTGCTGCATCGTTGGCTGTTCGAACAAAGCCAAGGGGGAAAATGGTCGGTCTTTTTTCCGAATTCCGAAAATAATTAGGAACCAGGGCCTGGAGACAGAGGAGTGCGGACTCCGGCTCGTGTGTGCAGCGATCACTTTGTGAGCGGTAAGCTTGTTTACCTTTATTTAATGCATGAGGATTAATAACGTTTCGACCGCCCATATATGGGCAAGTTGCTTATGTTTTGGATTCATGAGTAAGCAAGTTCGGTAGTACAAGCTGGCTAGCGGACGTTAGCCGAAAGCTAACATCGAACATTTTCACCCAAGTAGTGCCAGTGCAAAGTGTTTACTGCTGAAATTGGATTGATTAGTCTTGGGCTTTTAATGCCGATAACATGTTTTTTGGTGGCAAAATGTAAACTTGGAAAAAAAAAGAGACAGAAGGGGCTGATGCAAGAAAACAGACCCCCGGCGGTGATGCAAGAAAAGACCCCCGGTAGCCTACACATCATGCTAAAGAACTTATTCACGGCCACCCTACTGCGGTAAAATAACCAGTCTTTCCATATTTTATTTGTTTATATATTTGTTTATTTTAACAGGTCGCCTGCGCCCGTTTTTCTGTCCAATCATCCCGACTGGGCTCCAACATTAAAGTTGGGTCCCAAGTTACAACATCTATGTCTCAGCCCAGTCGGTGCCAAGATATGAACGTGCACAGGAGAGACAAGCAAAGAAAAGACGACTCGAAGTGGCAGAGATTGTTGCAGTTATGCAGCCAGATGGCTCCAGTAACCTGTACCCTCAAGTACTGCTGACATCATTGACTCTGGTATGCCACTCAGAATTCATTACATGATATATTGTATGCATGAGTGAATGTATGTGTTTGTTTGTGTGTGTACACGCACCTTATATTTTAGAGACATTTGGAAGTGTTTATAGAAATAAGTATTTGCCTGTAGCAATGTTCATACATGAAAAAAATGCAACAAAATGTGTACATTTCTTTTACACTGACAAAAAAACTATACTACTTTACTATATTAAACCTATTACTGGTACCGTATTTTTTTGTGATTTTTTCTTTATTTTTTTCTTTAGGGATCTCATGCCACACCGACTTGATTGCCAATGACATGATGGAAACGAAGGCGAGCATCAAAGCATTGGAGGAGGACAACATGCGACTGTTTGTTTGGCGCTAATAAAGGCAGCGTTTATACAAATTCTATTGTTGGGTTTGTTTACAAAGCTATACATAATACAAATGACAGGATTTGACTCAATGTGCAATATGTTCCCTCTTAAAGTAATGGCATAAATCTCTATTATTTCTAAAAGCACAAAAAATGAAGTGAATAATGATTAGATGTAGTAATTTCAGGGTTAAAAATTGAACTGTTAATTAATGTAGTTTATTTTAGCACAGGTGCCTACCATCCTGAGATGACGGTATGATGTAATGTTGATGGGGTACGCAATGACTTTCATTATGCTATGTACAGAGGAAAAAGTTGCTCTCTTTTAAATTTGTTTAATGTAAGACAAGTACCAGTACTGTGTTACAGTTTTCCCAATAATCCTTGTTTCACACTTGTCACAAAACCACTGTCCTTTTGGCAGTCTAGATTGGCACACTTCAAGTGATATCATTTGATTTTACAATCTGCTGCAGCACAAAAAACTACTTTATTCCGCATCTTTGAAGTACAAGAGCAAGTGGTAGGTGACAGCGGCTGAGCAGGAACACTGGAAGTCCACTGCTGATCTAGTAAATGCTCTCCCGAGCAGTTCAGGTAAGGAGGGCTTTTTGGGAAAAAAAAAACTCTGGCTTTTCCAACTGGCCAAAACGAGCGATCTGGGTGGATTCGCTCAATCACACTTTGTCCACACCACAAAGTCGCAGAAGTCCCGTCCAGTTAAACTCATCTGTGCCTGAATCTGAAAATATTACAAACATTGTAATGAAAATATGAAACATAGAATTAAATAAGAAACTACAAAAAGTAAAGCCATACATACCTGGTAATACTATTGGTGTTGTCGTGACAAGTGATGGGAATTGTTGCCATCTGGCACCAGACAGAAATTGGGTGTTGTGACAGCCTCCTTAACCGTGAGATCATAAGAAAAGCTGTCAGTATGCTCAGTAGTTACCATGAACACGTTTTATTGTACTGGAAACTGAAACTAAAAATACGTCCTCTGAGAGTGGTTAACCTTAACCATTTAGAATAAGTTGATTAAGTAACATGTAACTAGTGAAAGGGTAGCATTAAATTTAATTAAGCCACGGGGAGGCTGTGCATAGTTACTTTTTATTCTTATACGCTCTGCCATATTTGCCTGTTATAAAATTGTTAGAAAAACCACATCAGGTAAACCTAGCTGTGCATGTAAACACAATGATAACAGGAAGCCTGAGAACAAATCAACATTTTTGTGTGCAGAATTACCAACACCATGTGGTTTACTTACGTGCAACAGCAACCGTTTCTTCTGATGCGATGTTAAAGTTTACACTCTGTATCCACCCGCTTACAAAATAATTGTAAGCCTCCGGGGATTTGTTGGCGTGTTATGGAGCATGTTGTCAACACGAGGTAGGGAAAGATGTCCAGAGATGTCACATTTGGCCAGCAAGCTTTCTCCGTCAAAAAAAAAAATCACCCTTGGTCAGGACGTAATTAGGATCAATCCCGCCACACAGAGACACCTTCTGCCTGTATCGTTGTTTTTGATCTTCCGGTAAATCGTGAAAATACTGCGAAAATTACATCAGGTTGATAAGCTCTACCGTGTAACTCGCGAGTGTACCTTGTGAACCGGCGGACACCCAATATGGCGCCCGAAGGAAAAACTCCCATGATGCATTACGATGTGCAAGCGACCTGTTCAGCGTAAAAATCATCAATTAGCGAGGGATCAACGATGAACCGGGAGGGGACCCATTGTCTTTCCTCCGGGCCGTACCCCTCCCAGTCGACAAGGTATTGCCTCCCGTGGCCCCGATTACGAACATCTAACAGTTTCCTGACCTTGTAAACGGGTCCGCCTTCAATCATCTCCGGGGGGGGGGGGGGGGGGGGGGGGGGGGTTCGGAGGGCACCAGTGGGCTTTCGTGGACGGGTTTGACTTGGCTGACATGGAATGTTGGATGAATTCTGAGGGATCTTGGTAGGCGAAGTCGAACGGCGGCAGGACCTATGGACTTGGTTACTGGAAAAGGCCCCACAAATCGCGGGGCCAGCTTTGGACATGGTACCTTGAGTCTGAGGTGTTTGGCTGATAGCCAAACTCGCTGGCCTGAGCGGTATTCGGGTGCCGGTCTCCTTTTCCGGTCGGCGGCCCTCTTCACCCGGTCTCCCTGGCGTTGAAGCGCCGTCCGGGCCGCCGACCAGACTTTGTGGCACCGACGAACCATGGCCTGGACCGAGGGGACCGTTGCCTCCTCCTCCAGTTCAGCGAAGAATGGTGGATCGTAGCCGTGGACGCATTTAAACGGGGTGAGACCTGTGGCAGATGTGGGCAATGAGTTGTGAGCAAGCTCGACCCATACCAGGTACTTGCTCCAGGTGGTCGGGTTCTGGGAGACAAGGCATCGGAGACCGGTTTCAAGCTGTTGATTTAGCCTTTCTGCCTGCCCATTGGCCTCAGGGTGGTACCCAGACGTTAGGTTGGCTTTGGCACCTAAGGCTTTGCAAAACTGAGTCCAGAATCGGGAGACGAACTGTGGTCCACGGTCGGAAACGATGTGTAAGGGGAAACCATAAAACCTGAATATGTGGTGGATCATGATGTCTGCTGTGGTCTTGGCGGATGGGAGCTTGGTTAGTGGGATGAAACGAACCATTTTAGAGAATCTGTCGACGACTGTGAGGATTGTGGTTTTACCATGGGACGGGGGTAGTCCGGTTACGAAGTCCAAGGAGATTTCTGCCCATGGTCTGGATGGGATTGGCAGCGGTTGGAGAAGGCCCATCCGGGACTGATTTGAAGTCTTGTTGCGGGCACACGTTGGACAGGCAGCGACGTACTCCTTTATGGTGGTCTCCATTGCCGGCCACCAGAATCTCCTGGCAACAGCATACATGGTCCTGCGGACTCCAGGATGACAAAACAGCTGTGATGTATGAGCCCAGTGTATTACCTGAGACCTTAGTTCCTCAGGCACGAAGAGTCGACGTGGCGGGCAAGACGTGGGGGGAGTGACGTTGCGAAGTGCCTCCTTGACATCGTCCTCAATTTGCCATCTCATGGCTCCAACTATGCAGTCCCGGGGCAGGATGGTCTCAGGCTCGGCTTCCAAGGGCTCGGATTCGTGGACTCTTGATAACGCATCCGCCTTGACGTTTTTGCTGCCTGGTCTGTAAGTCAGAGAGAATACGAAGCGGTTGAAAAACAAGGACCACCTGGCTTGTCGAGGGTTGAGTCTTTTGGCCTGGCGTAAGTATTCCAGATTTCGGTGATCGGTCCAGATCACAAAAGGGAGTTCGGCGCCTTCCAACCAGTGTCTCCATTCTTCAAGAGCCACTTTTACGGCGAGAAGCTCCCGATCTCCGACCGAATAATTGCGTTCAGCTTTGGATAATTTACGTGAGAGGAAGGCGCAGGGATGTGTCTTGCCATCCTCTTGACATCGCTGAGACAGAACTGCCCCAATTCCAATGCTGGAGGCATCTACCTCCACCACGAACTGGCGTTTGGGGTCAGGAACTCTGAGGATTGGGGCATTGGTGAATCGTGCTTTTAAGTCTGAATGCCTTTTCGGCTTCTGGGTTCCACATGAACCGGACCTGTGGGGAGGTCAAGGCGTGTAGGGGAGCGGCAATGGTGCTGAAGTTTCTTATGAAACGACGGTAGAAGTTAGCGAATCCGAGGAATTGTTGAACTTTTTTCCGAGAGTCCGGCGTGGGCCACTCTCGTGCGGCGCTGACCTTGTCTGCCTCCATTTCTACTTTTCCAGGTGATACGACGAATCCCAGGAAGGAGATGGTGTTGACGTGAAACAGGCTCTTCTCAGCTTTCACGTACAGGTGATGATCCAGGAGGCGTTGCAGGACTCGGCTTACGTGGTCTCGATGGCTCGTTAGGTCAGGAGAGTATATTAGTATGTCGTCCAAGTAAACGTACACGAAGTGATCAATAAAGTCCTTTAGTACCTCATTAATCATGGCCTGGAATACTGCTGGTGCATTGGTGAGTCCGAAAGGCATAACGAGGTACTCGTAATATCCCCGGGGGGTGTTGAATCCTGTCTTCCATTCATCCCCATCGCGGATTCGGATGAGGTGATAAGCGTTTCGGAGGTCGAGCTTTGTGAATATTTTGGCTTGTTGCAACTGGTCGAAAACCGAAGACATCAATGGCAGTGGGTATCGATTTTTAACTGTGATGTCATTCAAGGGGCTGTAGTCAATACATGGGCGTAGGGATCCATCCTTCTTGCTCACAAAAAAGAAGCCTGCTCCTGCAGGCGAGGAAGACGGTCGGATGAGGCCGGCTTTCAAGGAGTCGTCTATGTAAGTGTTCATGGCCTGGCGTTCGGGTCCTGAGACCGAGTACAGTCTCCCCTTGGGGATGGTTGATCCGGGAATCAGGTCAATCGGGCAGTCATACGGTCGGTGGGGAGGAAGAGTCATGGCCTTTGTTTTGCTGAATACCTCCCGCAGGTGGTGGTAACAGGAGGGAACAGTGTGCAGGTTCGGGTATTCCTCTTGAGCAGGTGAGGCGAGAGTCACCTGGTGGACCTGGGCTGTGGTGTTCCGGGGTACGGGTTGTTCCAATCCGTGAGTGTTGCATTCTTTTCCCCACTCCAGAATGGTTCCCGAGTTCCAGTCAATTCTGGGGTTGTGTAGACGCAGCCAAGGGTGACCCAGAACCAAAGTGGGAGATGAAGCGTGGAAAACGTGGAAGCGGAGAGTCTCGCAGTGCTGTCCAATTCGGACTCCCAGAGGTTCAGTGATGTGGGTGATCTTGAAGAGTTCTTTGCCGTTCAGCGCTCTAGCCTGGATGGTCGAGGAAAGGGGTTCGGTAGAGGCTCGTAGTTGCCTTACGAGCTCCCAGTCCATGAGGCTTTCGTCGGAACCAGAGTCGATGAGGGCTGACAGATTTGTGGTGACATTGTGGTGGGTTACCTGCATTTGCGTGAGCCTGTGGTTCTTGGCGGGTCGGGGTGACGGAGAACTCACCGGTGAGCTGCCCTTCGTGGTGCAGGATCCCACCAAGTGTCCAAGACCACCACAATAGTAGAAACGGCCCTCTCGGCGGCGGCGCTGTCTCTCCTCAGGCGAAAGCCGAGCCCTTCCCAGTTGCATGGGTTCGTCTCTGGCGAGGTCCACCTCTCCTGGTTCAGGTCGGGAAGGAAGGATGGGTTGCGGCCTTCCGGCCTCCGGTGGCCGTGACCAGGGGGTGGGTTCCTCCCTCCTTCGAGGTCCGCCGATCTTAGCCAGCTCCTGGCGACGATGATCTGTGCGGATGGCGAGGGAGATCAAAGCGTCCAAGTCCGTGGGGAGTTCTACGGGGATCAGAAGTTCTTGAATGGCAGGTGAGAGTCCTTTCAAGAAATGGTCATGAAGAGCTATGGCGTTCCAGCCACTGTTCGTTGCCAACGTTCGAATGCGAATTGCGTAATCGCTGACAGGTTCTTTGCCTTGTTGGAGCCAGCTCAACGCTTGTGCCTTCTCTCGGTCATTGTTCTCGGGGTCGAAGACTTGACGCAAAACGACTTGAAAGTCCTGTACGCTTTGACAGACCGAGGAACCCCTGGCCCATTCCGCGGTCGCCCAGGTTTTGGCCCGTCCCGTCAGGTGAGACACCATGAAGGCCACTCGGGACCGGGCTGTGGGAAATGCCTGTGGTAATTGTTCGAAATGAATGTCGCATTCCGTGAGGAAAGTCTGACAGCGTCCGGGTTCACCGGAGTATCGTTCCGGGGAGGCCAGTCTTAATCCTACCCCGGTGAATGGCGTGGATGGTACGGAGAACTCAGGAGGAGGAATTTGTCCGGTGGGAGCTGGCGCTCGACGCCGTGAGAGGCTCACCAGCTCGTGGACCTGGCTGGTCAATTCCCCAATCTGGAACAGCATGGTCTGCTGGATCCGGTCCTGGTTGTCGAGCCGGGCCTCCTGGCTCTGCAGTGCGGCCTCGACCTTGCCTGCTGGGTCCATGCTGGCCGAAGTGTACTGACACGACGAGGTAAGGTAGGACTCAGACGCAGGCGTAAGGTAAGCCACCAAGGCAGCAGGTTTATTTCCGGCCAACAGGTGTGTCCTCTCAAGCTGAGAGGAGAACAGGGAAGCAAAAAAGTGGAGAACAAAAAGCGCTCCACTAGGGAGGAAAAAACAGGCAAAAGGTACTGGGGACAACGAAAAGCGCTCCGCTAGGGAGGAAAAAGGGCACAAGGCAAAAGGGGTAACAAAAGGCGCTCCACTGGGGAGGAAAAAGCACAAAAACAAGGCAAAAACACTTGGCAACATGAACGAGGACATAAGGACTGTGGGACGCTTCCATGCACTGACTGTGACACTTCGGCACTGAGGGGAGAATGCAGGTGGCTTTTATTGCTGTAGGTGATTGGTGGCAGGTGGTGATAATCAAGGGCGGGGACCGGTAATTATGGAGCGGCAGGAAGGGCAAGTGACCTGGGGTGAGATGAGAGTTAGATTTTCAAGGTAAGACAGGAAACAGGGACACAACAATAAAAGCATGAACCGCCACGCCGGTGGCGGCGTGACAGGTGAGATTTCAGCCCATAAGTGTTTTGTTTATATGCTTTATCTATGACAATACAATTAATAACAAGAAGAAGAAAAAAACACGCACACACACACACACACACACACACACACCAAGATTTGACCGATACTGCGCAACTTTTTTTCTTTCTTTTTTTCTGCACATCTGCACTTCCTGGACTGCCGGAAGCACTCAGAGGAACAGGATATTGCAGTTTCAGGATTGAAAGTATGTTCTTGTTTTGTGTCAACACTTTGAATACATGGCAAAAACTTGACTGGCTGAATGAGGTTTCCATGGCATCATAGTAGCACGAGTGGCAAAGGGGGAGAAGTCTGATGTGTGGCATTTGTTTTGCTTTAATGCAGAGCCCACCTTGTGACTGATTGGTATCTCTGATGGTGTTAAATCAACCTTTGAGGGTTTATGTGGCTGGGCTGCAAAGGGGCTCTTAAAATGTCTAGACAGTAACCCCGGGTTTTCACTGGATGCGGTTGCGGTGCGGTTGCAGTGCGGTCCGGCGACGCAAGCAATTAGATTCCATTCATTCGAATGGTGCAGTCTACACCGCTTGCGGGTGCGTTGCGTGTTGACTGCGGAAGGCTTGCGGCGTGCCGCAAGCCTTCCGCAAGGATAGCCTATTTTCTATTTTTGCCGGACGTCGCAGCGGTAGGCCTCCGGCAAATGGCAAGCTAGCACAAAACACATCGAGCGCGACAGGAAGACCGAGGCAGTTTAAAAATAAATTTCCGGTTACCTTTCAGAATAAAATACTCGCCAGCTCCTATTTCGCAAGTTTTTCAGCAAAACGTGACGTGGGCGTCGCCGGGCCATGTGCTCATTCACGGTTTAGACACCAGCGAACATGGACGAGGAGAGGTTTATATTGGAGGTGGAAAACCACAAAATAATATATGACACGGCACATCCTTTTTATAAGGACTGTAATGTATTGTGAGTTTGATGTTCGCGATTGCTTGTTGTGCCCGTCTCACTTGCCGTACTGAGCGGCAGCCGGACCCGGAAGACAGAAATAAAGAGTGGACCCGCACTGACCCGACTCTCGTTATTAATATACTTTACAAGGACAACCAAAAAAAGGATGCTGCATGGAATCTCATATCTTTCTGCTTCTCTGTTGAGCAGACTTTCTGTATGTTTGTCGTTGTGAAATGCCACATGATCGCGCGCGCGCGGTCCCGCGAGGCACGTTGGGAAGTGGGCGGCGACGGAGCTGCCGGACCGCAGCTGTGCGGAGCCGGTGTGGATTGACAAAAAAATTGACCCGTCCGGAGCACGCAGTCAAGACGCACCGCACCGCAACCGCACCGCAACCGCATCCAGTGAAAACCCGGGGTAACAGTACTCAATTTGGTGTCTACATTGACCTACGGGTTTTGAATCGGAGTTGGATTTTGTGTTAGTATAGCATGTTAATTATGTCCGACTTAATAGCATTGAATTGTTTTCCTGGGTGCATTCCTGTTCTCCTGTGTGCGCGACAACTTGCGAGGCAAAAGTTTCATATTGAAATGCCTGTATGAAAGCGGGACTTTAATATTATGCATTCATTTTCAAGACAACGGTATTGTTGTTTCATTTGAGTTCAAAAGACGATCATGCCTGAGAATGGGACGTTACGTTGAGGGAGACGAAATCATTCCATAAGTTGAGGTTGACGTTTACTCCATGTTCAACAGTAGAAACATTTGTTGTTATTTGTTTTTGTTTGCATTTAGTAAGTCAATTTGGTGTGAGTTTTTGAACTGGCGCAGGATTTGTCTGTTCTTAGACAAGGAGAAAGTACATTTTACCTTTAGTTTCCGAGGCCTGAAACGCACTCACCATCCTCATTCCTCAATGATTTCATTTCATTTATCTGCTTTTCAAGTATAGTAATGTCTCTGGTGCCCAATACCAAAGCAAATTCTTTTGTAATTAATTACAATCATTATAATGCTTTGTCAAATTTATAGTCACTTTACAGACCTAGTGTGAAGAAGCACACTCAATTTTACCTCAGTAGTTTTGAGATGCCATTAATCAACAATTTTGCAGAATCAACTGAATTTTTATTGAGCAATTAAACGAGATTATAATGCACATACAAACTGTATGCAATATTTTACTTTTATTATTACAACAGCACCTTTTGAGTGGAGGTACGGTAGGCTCTAATCATAGTGATGCTACTGTAAGAGACGCTTCAGTTCTGTGAGAGGCAAAAACATCCAGACAGTTTGAAGGAGTCACTCAAATCAGACTGGCAGACTCATACATGATTTAAATTTCAATTTGATCATGCACTGGCCTCTTTTTACACTTGACGCTTGAAGGTGGAGCATGGAACATATTGTAGATAAGGTGTTTTTACAATAAGAAATAAAATGTGCTATTAAATTGTCAGCCTTGGGATGGTGTTAATTATGTAGCATCACAGGGCATCTTGTCTGAAAACAACACCATTTAAATAACTGTCAGTGATATGATGCTCTTTTTAGTGTTGTAATTATTGGTTAGTTTGACTGTCCAAGGCTGCTAAGAAGGCGCTTACATCCTAATTAGACAATGGTCAAATAAATCCATATGCCCTCCAACCTCAACATGGTGTCTATGAAAAAGTATGATGCAATTACTCAAACCACTCAATGTGTGTCTTCTCAGCCCAAATCCAAAGTGACACTAATGTGCTTGACAGCAGTTTCTTAACCCATTCACTGCCTTTGACAAGTATACTTGTCAATTGTATTTTTTAGAGCGGTGCTAAATGGGGGCGAATCTGAGCATGCTCCACTGTAAATATCAAACTTGGAAACAACTTTACTGATGCCCAACCACCGGTAGATGACATCATTGCCCCGTTTTATAGGAAATAAACACAGTTTCAGAGTCCATGGGAGAAATGGCTGTATTTAGGCAAACCTACATTTTTCTGCTGTCAATTATAAAAGAACGGGACGGGACAAAAAGTAGGGAGTCTATTCTGTTATTTGGTAGATTCGGTTTATATATAATTATTGAATGTAATATCACGTGAGTATTGGAAATGTAAAAAATTTTCTATAATGACTGGCAGTGAATGATTAAGAAGGAACGAGGAACAAGTCTCAGTCTGACCAAAAAATCAATTGATACAATAAAAGGTCAGAATGCTTGAAGGTTCAATATACCAGCATGTGAAAATAGACTGTAGTTGTGTTGGTGCGGTATTCATGTGCTTGAAGTGGTCAATGTCTCCATTTGCTGTTTTTGTGTCATGTTTGTTATTAAACTGAAGTTCTGTAGATCGAAACTGTCCAGGGAGTCTCTGGAAAAGACACAAGTGTGAGTGTGAGGTCCAAGCAACCATGTTTTCACCACTTTTTCCTGCCATGTGGTCAAACCAATACAATACTGCTAAGAAGGCCTTTAATAATGCAAGTTTAACAACAGATGAAGGATGGGCAGAATTACTGGGATGCATATTGTGCCACGGAGGCATGGACATCAAATCAATAGATCACTTGGCCCCGCACCTAGAGAAGGTTTTCACTCGATAAACCTTCACTCAGTACTGAAAAATTATTGAACTGTTGCTTCTGTCTCTGTAAATCTAAAAACCATGAAAAACCTGTATTTACCACAATTTGTATATTTATTACATGTATGTATGATTGTTGCTTCTGGCTTCAATTTTTTTTTTTTTTTTTTTGGGGGGGGGGGTATTGTGCTTGTTTAAATCAATGAAAAAGAAAAGTATTTGCTGAATGGGTAACTTGATGAAATATTGAGCATTTGAGTACTGAATGTCAACAAAATGTCAACTACGTTTGCTGAGTGGCCCTCCGAGAGGCAACCTTGAATATCGACAAACAGCACAGAACCTCTCGACATGCAGATTAGATCTCCATCATGTATGCACAGAAGTTTAGTCTAAAGTTTCCTTTTTTAATGACGTGAATCAACACTGCCCATGTCATCTATGGAAAGATTTGCACCCCAAGAAAAGGAAGCCAGTTGTCCTTGGAACATCACGGTGGCTGCCAAACACAGAGCAGCTCTCCTGCTGTGCTTGCTCTACAGACACCTGAACTCCTCCATTGTGTACCTTCAATTCATTAGACAGAGTGGGGAAAGCATGTCATAAATAATCAATCAGTCTGGATCATTACACCTAATAGGCATCATATTGAATCTGCACTGACAAGAGTGCTCATTCGCTTTTTAAACCAAGTTGTAGACTGTGACCCAGCCAGTATGATCATAAAGGGGAGATTTCCATTAGTGCATTCTCTCAACTAATATTTACTTATTGTAGACTTTGCCCTGGCAAACATTTTCACTGAAACAGGCTTGATATGAGAACCAATTAAGCTGTAATTCTTGAGGAAACGACGCCAGAGCAGCAGTTTGTTGCAATTTCTTGATTTTCTTTAGCTAACAAACTACTTTAGACGAAACGAACTGCTCCTGATCCAAGTTGATTCTAATCGGTGCACTCCACTTTGTCTCGATTGTGAGAAAAGAAATTGGCAGCACAACTCATCTCAAAGGCTAAAATTACACTCAAAATTTTAAAAAGAAAAAAATATATGTCAAGTGATCTAATTATATGCCCACCCCTATTGATATTTAGCATTCAACTGTCAATGAGAACATGTAACTTTAAAGAGGAAGTGAAACCCCTAAGGGGGGGAATCTTGACATGTTCTTTGCAACCCCACTGTTGTCGCAGTATTTTTGGTTTGGTCTGAACGTAACATAAAGCTTTCGAAAACAGGTGAGCTCTGATTGGTTGTTGCCTGATCCCTTAGCAACTTTGATGTCATCTTCAGTTGACAGCAAGTTTCAAAATGTCCCCGGAGATGGAGACAAACAGCTGTATTTTTTTGCATAACGCCCACTTCACACTGGCTGCGGTGCGGAACGACTGCCACGATGCGGAGGGTTTCCGCAAGGGTTCTATTTTTTCTTGACGCCGCATGCGGATTTTCATGAAGCTGAAGAAATTACATGAGCCGGACAGGAAGTCGGTCGTCTCGTATCAAAGTAAATCCGGTATATTTCAAAATAAAAGTTTGCAAACTCGTTTTTTGGGGGGAGGGAAGCTAGCTTACTTCATATCATGACATGAGTCGGACATTTATGACAAAAAAATGAGCTCAGAATAAATTAAACATGAGAAAATGACACTACTTAAACACAAAATGTACTTACACATGGTAGAAAAGACATGGTAGAAGTCCCAGAAATAATGTCCAAAAAGCATATCGATGTGACAACAGGCAAGCGTGGCTATTGTTTACAAAATAGGTTGCTACACGGTTGTTTACGCGTGAACCCCCGTGACCTTGTGGTCTGTCGGGAGCAGATTTCCGGACACGTAATGCACGCAGTCTGAATTGCAGTCTTTGTGGAAGCCATACGGAAAACGCACCTCATCCTTTCCGCAGTCAGTGTAAATTGGGCGTAACTTGTATTCTCCAAATGTAATTAATCAGAATGTCACACTTGTGAGGTCACATACAACATATTATTGGCAAGAAATGTTTAAGGTGGACTTCCCCTTTAAAACTTTAATATCACATTTTTATACACTTATTTGCTATGACAAATAACATTTGATTCTGTATCAGTACTTTGCATTCGATTTACGCACGAAAAGCTGAGGCAGCATTCTACAGGGGGCACAAATGAGTTACGCCATTGGCTGGCATGAATTTCCGGAGCATGACTGCAGCTCCATCTTCAGCATCAGCTCTCACGGATTAAGAGGAATAATTGGGTCAGACAGTTCAAGTTCATACATTATCTATATTGTTGACTTTTTTTTTTTTTTTTTACTTTCCCTTGAAGCCAACCAATCAAGGTATGGTGGCGATGGCACTAAAAATGTTGTTGCTGTTATGATGATGTGCTCATCCAGCTCACAGCTCACTGATACACCCTACTGGAAAAAAAAATCAACAAAAATCTGTTATATGCTGACTTTGGTCTTGATGTCGCTTGGTGAAGTTTTGTTTGACATTTAAAGCACAGGGGAAAAAAGTAGGTTGAACCACTGTAAACTTTTGGATCCATGGTAAATCAGTGATGTCAAGCCTGACTATCTCTGCATTATGTACCCTCGGCCCCTGCTGGTATATAAAGCTTCAATTAATTTCCCCTCAAGACCAACATGTTATTATCATGCACATTTGATCTTGACTGGGATTTAGAGAATGAATGTGTCTGCTGGACTGAGGACGGCATTTGCTGCTCATTTAATTACACTATCCATGTGATCTATACGGACTGATGGCCACACTGCCGGGCCATGATGAAAAGACGACATGGGGCTGATTTGATACTATGTGATTCAATCATGTGATGATTTTCCTCCCGCTGGCGTGTGTGTGTGTGTCGTTCTTTGTGTGTCGCTCCCCTGTAACTTTACACTGAATTCCCAGTGGCAGTAATGTAATAGTCTTTTATTATGTCCTGATGACAGAGATGGATAATTCTCTCATATCACAGCTTATTGACTCTCACAGTTTTCCCAGCAACACATCAATCAAGCAACTGGTCCGACGCTGTCTGACCTCATCTCATAATATTAGACAGCGGTGACATGGAACTGGGGTGAGAAGATCACTGTTCGCTGTATAAACCCATTTATTATCCCTTCTAGAAGATAATGATGTGGAAAAAATGCACGTTTTTCCTATTACAGAGCCTCAGAGATAATTATTTCAAACAGTTAAATTAAAAGGTAATGGGAAAGGGATGGATGGATGGATGGATGGATGGATGGATGGATGGATGGATAATATAGATGAAAAATACAGATATAGGATTTTTTTTTTCTCTTTCTACTGTTGTATTTACAATGGAACCATTCAACACACCCTGGAATGCTAATGGTTGAGTCCTGTCCCTCCAATCCAAACATGCCAAGTCTTTTTCAATGAACATATCGACAGGCAGTTCTCCCCGTGCCTGTGTGGGTCTTCTCCGGGTACTCCGGTCTCCTCCCACATTCCAAAGACATGACGGCAGGTTGATTGGGCGCTCCGAATTGTCCCTAGGTGTGCGTGTGAGTGTGGATGGTTGTTCGTCTCTGTGTGCCCTGCGATTGGCTGGAAACCAGTTCAGGGTGTCCCCCGCCTACTGCCCAAAGCCAGCTGAGATAGGCTCCAGCACCCCCCCGCGACCCTTGTGAGGGTCTGGCTTTCCTGGGTGGAGTTTGCATGTTCTAGCAGTGCCTGTGTGGTTCTTCTCCGGGTACTCCTGTTTCCTCCCACATTCCAAAGACATGCATGGCAGGTTAATTGGGCGCTCCAAATTGTCCCTAGGTGTGCGTGTGAGTGTGGATGGTTGTTCGACTCTGTGTGCCCTGCGATTGGCTGGCAACCAGTCCAGGGTGTCCCCCGCCTACTGCCCATAGCCAGCTGAGGCTACTGGTCAGTCACGGGGCACATTTTGAGACAAACTGTAGTCGAGTTGATCACCAAACTCTCAATGACTTGATTACATAAACAGCAAGTTCTATATTTTTAAGGTCAACTTTACAGTATATATGTAAACAACCTTTCGTGAGTGAGAATTTGGTGCTATTTATATTGTGAAATAATATAAAGAGTCTATTTGTATTGTGATTTTTAAACATGCTTATATCTTCTACCGCCCTCTTCACTGTGTTATCAATACCTGCATTGATAACATGTATTGTTGTTCCCGTTTGAATCTAAATATTGTCTGGCTCGAATTCCGTTTGGACATTTGTTCTAACAGTCAAGGCTACATGATAAGGCTGTATTGTGGCTCCAATGAATCTGCTGTCAATACGCAAAATGGGGGTTGGTGGTCTGGTTCCTGGAATGCAGCTGGCGTGGGCCGCTCTGCTGGGTGAGCTAGGCTGGGCAGCGCACAGGAGGCATCAGATCGACATTGTGTTAGCAACCAGTGGTGCTACCTGACCAGAATCGAGTGCTGAAATCGCTTGAATAGCAATGGGCAGAATGCAAGCCAATCTACTCTTCTGGAAAGCACAACATGTGTGAAAGCTGATCCGAGGTCAGCGAAGACTCTACTGGTGAAAGAGAAGAATTGCGCTTGCCTTGGCTGCTCGCCTGGCGGGGTGGGCTTGCTGGTGGCGTCTGGGGACCGACTCACCAGTTCCAAATGACTGGGACTAGCCACAATCTACACACGGACATTCAAGATGAACTGAGCGAGCAGTGTCTGGGATAGTATGGGATGGATAACGATAAAAATTAATGACTATTCTAAATAATGTATATGATTGATGCGTTATAGTAATGGGTCGATGGGGACGGGTCTCGAATAAGCTTCGGCTTCTACCCGTCAGCCCTTCTTTCGGATGTCAATGTTGCAAATGATGTGATGTGATTGATGTAAACTGTAATGTGACCGAAAGGAAAAAATGAATAAACTAAAACTAAACTAAACTGTGCATTATGCTTGCAAAATATTATGCTAAGTTCTCAAAAAAGATGTCAAAAGGTGAAATGGTCACACAGTTGTGCTTGAAAGTTTACATACCCTAGGGCTATGTAAACTTATGAGCGTCCTGCATGGTGAGACAAAAGTTTAATGCCCACAAATTCCGAACTTCTGCAGCAATTGTTTTGATATTTTCAGAGGTTGAAGTTGATGTGAGTAGAGATGTGTGAATTTTGGTGACGATTCATATATTTTTGTGTCAGTAAGTGACATTTCGCTTTTCTACATTTGCAGTTGTGTTCAAATGTTTACACGCCCCAAGGGTATGTAAACTTTCAAGTACAACTGTAATAACATACAATTGGCTTTATGCATCAGACTTAATTCTGAGAAAATTCAGTAAAACAGGGGTAAAAAAACAAATAAAATAAAATCAGAGCAGTCCATTGAAAAGTGTGCATTTGTTTGCATTTGCAATGCATAACCTTTAATGGACTATACTTATTCATTAGCATTGGAGAAAGATTTCCAAGACACACACCAACATTTTGTAGAAAGTCTCCTATTTTCACCAAGATGGAGAATAGTAAATTTTGAATTCTCTTGTGTTTTATCGATTTGATCTTATGTGTGTTCTGTGCTTCTAAATGACACAATGGTTCAACAGTAGTTGTACCGCATGTGATATTATGTGTACGTTCGAGAGTGTCAGTGTTCTTACAGAGGACCAATTTTGACCCTCAAAGCACGATTCTCAGATGACAGTGTGTGTGCGCGTGCATGTGAATGGACAGCTAAACTGTTCAACATCAAGGGATAAAGAGAACCAGAGTGGAGCACGGGATACAACAGTGTGTGGAAGGATCTGTGGCATCTAAATTGGCTTGATAGTTCATGTTTGAGTTAAAAAAAAAATTAAAAAAAAAATCCTTTTTCATAGCTCAGTGACAGACAGAAAACCTTGTAAAAAGTCAGGAAGAAAACGACTCCTGCATACAATTATTCACAAATGACTGGAGATGGAACACTAGAGTCCTGCAATTATGTAAAAAGACAACAGAGAGTGAAATGTTTAATTAAAATGTTAAATGCACTAACAGTCTACTTGGGCCAAAGCAATACCAGTATTGCTTTTGCGCCATCTGGTGGTATCTTGGTATCAAGGAAGCATGATAAAGTCAAGTGAGTAGTTTCATTTCGACATAATTAGTCATTAATCATTTAGTGCTTGTCTATATGTCTTCTGGTATTTATTTATTTATTTTTTAAGGGAAGTCAATTACTCAGGGATGTTGACTATTTGCAGCAGCCCCTATCTCCCATTACTTTAATTGTGGTGTCAATTTAGACATAAGTTATCAAATATTATTCCTTGCCTTTCAACTGCTTCAGAGAATGCTTGAGAGGTTTTTTGTTTGTTTGTTTTTCTGAGTACGATGTGTCCTGCAGTCAAAAATGTGCCACCATCCTAATACAATGTGACTGCATAGTAGACATTTACGTCACTTATGTGAGTGGATTAGTAGCCCTGGAGCAAGACTGATGGTACCTGCTCAAGCCTCAGTTCACGTCACTGAACACTGTCGGACCACTGGTACACTCCCCCAGGCGATGTCAACGCTATTAGACCCATTACCCACCCCGCAGAAGAGGGTCATGTGGCCCTATGGGACTTTTGTACCTCAACATACATAGGAAGTGGGTAGAGGGATATGGACGAATGAGTGAAGGTGGCGAGAAAGTGATGGAAATCAATAGGAGGAAGATGAAGAATGAAAATGAAGCGGAAGATTAGCGTGGTAGATGAATGTGGAGTGGCAGAAAAATGGAGCAACAATCCAAAGAGATGAATGACATCAGAAAGGGGACATTTATGTGCATGATCATAAAGTCTGCTTCTGATAAAAGATGACTTGACCATGTGGTTTAAGCAACATTTTTGTTGATTTTCTTCACTGACCAAAAGCATTAAACAAAAATCAAAAATACTGGAACTTTGTAATTTCAACATGCGGTCTCGAACATCCGATTATGAATTTGGGCATGAACTTGTGTGGATCAGCACTTCTATCTGGGCCATCATATACTGAGCAGCAGTATTTTGCATTGGACTATGCTATCTCCAAATTTAGCTCAAACCTTGCTGGTGTTGCTAAGGTGTGAGAAAAATAGTAACCTCAAGATTGTATATTCTCTGTAACCTGATACATATTAATTAGTAGTTTGTTTACGTCCTAAACATTCTCTCAGGAAATGTTTCAGAGATGGCAGCTTAACAGATGTCGTGTATTTTTGTAATGGTGGGCTGAAGTCTGCATGGTGGTATCAGTCAGTCAAACTGTATTTATATAGCGACAAGGTTAAAGTACCACTGATTGTCATGCCCATCTAAGTGGTGTAAAATTCTCTGCATTTGACCCATCCACTGAGGAAGCAATGAGCAGCAGCAGGGGCTTGTGCTCAGGGATCATTTGGTGATCTAACCCCCCAATTCCAACCCATAATGCTGAGTGTCAAGCAGGGAGGCAAATGGGTCCCATTTTTATAGTCTATTGTATGACCTGGCTGGGGATTGAACCCATGACCTCCAAGTGTGAGCCACCTACCACTAGTACACTGAGTTGTTAGTGCTTTCCATGAATTAAAAACAAACCCAAAACATTAAAAACAGCTCGGATTATGGACCAGTTGAATTAAACGGTACACTATTTAATGTGTAAAGACCAAATTTCTGTGAAATGTATCACATCCAATAACTTGCATGTGGTGAATGATGTGACAAGTCATGAAGTTAAAGAGGAAGTAAAAAAAAAAAAAAATCTACAATATGTTGTAATATACAGCCCCACTTGTCTAAATATGGCATTCTGATTAGTATTACGTGTGTAGAAGATGAATTCAGTAGCCAAATCCAGCTCAAGTGCGGCCATTTTATCACTTGCTGTTGACTGAAAATGAAATCACAGTTGCTCAGGGCTCAGGTAACGACCAATCACAACTGAGCTCCAGAAAACAAATGAGCCATGATTGGCTGTCACCTGAGCAACTGTGATTTTGTTTTCAGTCAACAGCAAGTGGCAAAATGGCCACCCCTATGATGGATAAAAATGGGTGAATTTTGCAGCTTAATCCACATTTCACAAACACAATATTAATCCGAATACCGTGTTTAGACTGCATATAACATATTATAGTAAAGACATTTTTTTGGGTTGACTTCCCCTTTAAAACATTTTGTGTAGAGAAATGCAAATGCAGCCTATGTTAATGTCTTCTCTAAGTTTGTGATGAAGGCAAGCTGTTTGCCCCGAGTGCCAGAAAGTTGAAATCCCATTAAATTGTTCATGCCATGAATGCAGCGACTGCACATTTGCCTCTCTTTTGCCCCCATCGTAAACTGTTCCTGAACCCTGCTTCTACGTTTTCTGTCCTCTGATGTATTTTAGCTCACTTGCTTTGTCCCACACTGTGACTTCTTTTCTCGTATTCTCTCGAAGCTTGCACTGTCATTCATTTCTAGCACCTCATCATTCTCAGGGAAAAAGGGGAAAATATACTACTAGTTAAAATGGTCTTTTTCATGAATCTTGTATTAATCTTCTCCCCCCAATAACACAATGATGCATGTGCTCAATAATGATATGATATTATCAAATCTTTGTGAATCTTTGCTTCTGTTTTGTAACTTTGGAAAATGCAACATTTTGAACACAGAATATCACACACTACTTTCACATGGTGTCAGGATAGTTGTGTTAGTGTGTTAATGAGATATGTATTTAGGTTTCATGTAGATTTTCACCAGTAGCTGTTTGGCTGATTCTAAAAATACTTTCCTGTCTTCAAAGTGAATACTGCTTGTATACCCCACACAGGATCAGAAATCTGTTGCCCTCATTGACAGTGCCATTCATCTCCATTACCAGCCTCCGTCCGTTGTGACACCAGATAATATGATGTGAGAGAGAATATTACAAGGCCGCTTCTGTCAAAATTTGATGGATGACATTCTTAATTAGATTAGGGGGGTCATGTATGGGTCATGACCCCTCCCTAATGAAGATTAATGACCCTTTAATGACTTCCAGATGTCATATAATGAGGGTTAATGACCCTTAATGACTTCCTGATGTCATTTAATGAGGGTTAATGACCCTTAATGACTTCCTGATGTCATTTAATGAAGATTAATGACCCCTAATGACTTCCTGATGTCATTTAATGAAGATGAATGACCCTTAATGACTTCCTGATGTCATTTAATGAAGATGAATGACCCTTTAATGACTTCCAGATGTCATATAATGAGGGTTAATGACCTTTAATGACTTCCAGATGTCATTTAATGAGGGGTAATGACCTTTAATGACTTCCGGATGTCGTTTAATGAGGATGAATGACCTTTAATGACTTCCGGATGTCGTATAATGAAGATGAATGACCTTTAATGACTTCCGGATGTCGTTTAATGAAGATGAATGACCTTTAATGACTTCCAGGTGTTATATAATGAAGATTAATGACCCTTAATGACTTCCTGATGTCATTTAATGAAGATTAATGACCCCTTAATGAAGATGGATGATGTGTAGGTGGTGTTCCTACCTGTTTTTGCAGATATCATGGCTGACCCGGGTTCAAATGCTAATTGTTTGGTTAACTTCCGGATCCGGTGCACGCCCCCCTAGATTGAGTGAATAATTAATAATAATGAGATTGAATGACGTGATCGGAGGGAGTGGTTTAGTATGGGTAAAACCGCCGGGGGGAAAAGTACTAGCCATTTCTATTATGGTGAAGGGGGAAAAGTATGCGCAAACACGGCTCAAAGATTGTATTTTAGAGGTTGTAAAACAAGAAGTATAAGGTAAGGTTAAACTGTGATACGCTGGTTGGTATTATGAAACTAAAAAACATGAAGTTATACATTATATGTAAAAATGTTGTAAGAGTCGTTCGTGACTGCTGGGGTTGAATCTGAAAATAAACGGATAAAACTATA
This sequence comes from Festucalex cinctus, assembly GCF_051991245.1. Classification (NCBI taxonomy): domain Eukaryota; kingdom Metazoa; phylum Chordata; class Actinopteri; order Syngnathiformes; family Syngnathidae; genus Festucalex; species Festucalex cinctus. The sequence goes on from NC_135411.1 coordinate 49,652,005, forward strand.
TAATTTCCCCTTACTGATATAGTTACTATCTGACATTTTTGTTCAATATTTCTGTGAGTAGGGGGAAGCATATGCAGTCAAAGATTCATGGGGAGGTCAAATGTATGTCTGTGCTTGTGTGTGCGTACGCGCATGTATGGCTGCATGGGGGTCAAAGAAGTGTGAGGACAGACGGGCGGCTGAAGAAGTGTGAGGTTAGACGGTGGCTATAATGTTGTTAGTTTGAAAAGACAACGCTTCCTAAAATATATTACAAAAATATGCATCTACTTAGATCTGATTCTATTTATAATGATAATTTTATGTAGAAATTGGTGAAAAGCCATCATCAGCGATAGTCTCATTACCCCTGCGAGGACAGGGGTTGCTGGTCATAAAATTAAATTAGGCTGAAGAAGAACGGATACGCAGCTAATTGCGAGGGGCAATTTTTGGTCTGAGAAAGGCGATTGTTCAATATTCCTGTGAGTAGGGGGAAGCAGAGGCAGTCAAAGATTCACGGGGAGGTCAAATGTATGTCTGAGGGGCCTGTGTATGCGTGTGTGCGTTTGCATGAGAGCTGAACAGTGTAAGATTAAACGGTAACTGTAATGTTGGTTTTCAAGAAGACATTTCCAAAACTGCTTCTTTAAAAAAACATCTACACAGATATCCATTTATGATAGTTTTATGCAGCAACCGATAGTTGAAACATCCTAGCTAACATTTTCTCAAGGATTTGAAAAGTGGTGACAAGTGAAAACTAATTAAGCTTACCTATAGGCGTAACGGTGTGTGGCTTTGAGTCCATCACATACATGCTCTGCATAGAGCATATATGCGTAGCAGCGAGGTATGCGCAGCAGAAAGGGGAGATGTCCCTACACTCGTGAGAATTTTCTGAGGCTTGTTGGAGACACTAGGACTCTGTCACAGTTTGAGTGTGTGTGTTTCAATGACCATAATTGTTGGGGGGCTGGTGGATATGAGCGAGGGGGTTGGTTAGACGTCTGCCAGCGTGCTCTCCTTGGGATATTTTCTCAAATACTAAAACCCAAATGCCAGTCCTCTGAACCGAATGACCAGTTGTCTAAACACATTGAATAAATGTAACCCCTCATTTTCCAATGCCATAAAAACATTTTACATTAAGACACAATTCACAAATTGCTCTCATGCGATACAAAATGTTTACCACAAGTCAACAATATTTGAACACAACGGACTTAACTGGCGTTCACACAACAACTCAAAAATTGAATACACTTGTTGCTAATGATGTGACCACACCTATAAACTCAAGTTCAGAGTGTACAGTTTGCTGGAGAGTCCAAACAAGAGCAATGGATAGAGGCAGAGCCAGAGGAAGAGGAATTAGAGGAGGGAGAGGAGCAGGTCGAGCAATGCAAAAATTATAAAATAGTAACATGGAATGGTAAGGGTATTCGTAAACACGAAAATAAAAATAATAATTTAACCATCTTATTACAGTCTTTCTCAATTGCTAATACACATTTCTTGAAACCTGTACCCATTTTCTCAAAACCTTAAACACAAACACAAAAATTCAAACAATTTTCACAAAAGCCGTGACTTTTCACTTCAAAACCTATTATCCGGTATTCAAATCCGAACAATATATTCAGATCATACACACAGTAAGTCAAAATATATTCACCATGAGAACATTTGTTAGACACGACATAAAATAATCTAACACAGAGCATCCAGGGTAGGTAGTCAACAGAGGTTTATTTTACATGCATGAACAAACATAGTTTTTGGCACTAGACAAATTACTAACCAAGTTAAAATTATGGTGAATTCAAATGAAATAGAAAGGGTGTATGAAAATAAATTCCTTGGAGTAGTTATTGATGATAAATTATGTTGGAAGCCACATGTAGAAAATGTTAAAAGGAAAATGTCAAAAATCATCGGGATACTCTATAAAACTAAGGATGTCCTGAACATGAACTCATTATATATATTATATAGTTCATTATTATTACCATATTTGACCTATTGTGTGGAAATCTGGGGGACTGCATATAAAACAAACACTAACTCTGTTTTCAATTTGCAAAAAAGAGCCATAAGGATTATTAATCGTTCAAAATATACAGAATCAAGACATCCATTATTTATCAAATTAAATACAATGACATTTTATGACTTGGTTGAGTTTAAAATAGCACAAATAATGTACAAAGTATATAACAATCTACTCTGCTATATTACTCAGACATTGTTTGAAATTAGACACAGTCCTTATGATATAAGGGGTACAAGTGTGTACAAAAAACCCAAAACAAGAACAAATATTAAGCAAAGGTGTGTTTCTGTAAAAGGTGTTAATTTGTGGAATAATCTGGGAATTGACTTGAAAAGATGTGACTCACTTGTTGAGTTAAAAAAAAAAATGTTTAAATGCAAAGTTAAAAAAAATTACTTTTGTCAAATAAGAGCATGAAAATTGTATATAATGAGTATGAGTATATGATTTATAAATGTATTATGGTATATGTTTAGGAATTTCATGTATATATGTTGCTGGATAATGCACGCATCATTTTATTTTTAAAAATATTAACCTAGTATTGTATCAATAATGAAATAAGTTTAAATGTATAATGTATGAGGGGTAGGACTAAATAAGTTAACTTCTTCCTACTCCCTTTTGAACATGTAAACTATGATGAGTTTGTTTTTTCTTTTCTTCTTTTCTTTTTTAACTTTTGTTTCTCTGCTGTTTGTTTTTATGTTCAATAATTCAATCAAAAAACGTGATAGAGTCAAAATGGGTACTTTTAACAAAAAAAACATGCATTAGTCTTAGGGCAAAATAATTTAGGAATAGTGTGAAATGTGTTTAAGTTTTATCCAAAAAGAGTGGATGAGTTTTGAGAATTGGGTCTAAGCCTGAACCGTGTGTAAGGTTTGGTCAAAAAAGTGTTTCATTCCAGAAATTAGTCTCGGAAACTGAGAATTTGCTTCATCGAACGGGGTTTGGTGTTTTAGCAACTGATAAAAACTGTTAAGTTAAAAGCGGACATGACAATACAATAACCACACATAACAAAATCAGAACAACCCTATCTCAATTGTAAATAATACATTCAAATATTCACACCAACTTCTAGGCCGTGGGGTGAACCCCCAAAAAGTGCCTAGAAAATGAGTTTCGCTCCACTGTCTGGGCACTACTTGTTCAATGCATTTTTTGATAGATAATACCCTTCTGAACTTTGGTTTAAAAGTTCACCCAATGTTTTCCTGCCCCAATTTTGTTACAAGCCAGAAATGCATATATAGGTAAATAACAAAAAACGAAAATCTTGTGCTACAGTTTTTGGTTGTAAAACGTCTTACATTAAATTTGGCAACAGAAAATCATTCCCAGATGTTATAAATACATGTACCTAACATCAGAAACAAGTATTGGTGGTTTGGTGCAATCATGTGAATTTAGATAATTAAATATATTAAATTTGTGCCAAAAAAACAAAAAACGCTTCAACTAGAAGTGAAACCAGCACACAGATGTTACATTTAGCTATGTTTATGTTTCATATATGAAAACAATTCACAACCTATTACGTAATGAAAGGTACACAAGAAGCAGCATACATCGGCCAAAAATACTACCATGCACCACAAACCTGGAACAAGGCAAAATGGACTAGATGGAAATAGATGCATTCAGAGCCCAGATTATTATAACATATAGAATATTTATTAAAGTATCAGATTGTGTCATCACAGCATGTCATTTATACCCCCCGTCCCCTACCCAAAAAATATTAATAAAAAAAAAATAATAATAATAAAATAAAAATCAAATGTGCATTCACAATAAAACCTTTGGAACTTCATTGGAACAGCTCTCTTTTATTTTTTTGGCAGACCAATTTAACAAAGGTCTGTGTTGTGGAAAAATGGAATACAGACATTTTGATTTTTGCTTGAAAAGTGTTAAAATGGAGAGTTAACATCTTGATAATGAAACAAACAAAATGGCAGATTTTACATAGATTTTACAGCCCTGCACTGTAAAGTGTCCTCGTATGCCCTGTCATTTTCCAACCTGATGTTGTACCAGCCATGTGTTAGTGTCACTTTCTTGGCTTACATCAGTAGACTCAGTAGTTGATGTATCTGATGAGTGAGGTACCCTGTCTAAAAGTTTGTCAGTTGTTGATAATGTCTCTACAAAAACCATTTCAGAGTTGTTGCTGGAAAGGGGTGTGAAAAACCAGATGGGGGAAATCACACCTCAATCTTCGTTTCAGTATTTCCTGCCTGAAATAGAAAATTGAAGGGGAAGATGAGCACAAGATACACATATTCACATCACATTAGGGCTGCTCTATTATGGCAAAAAATAATCATCACAATTATTTTGGTAATAATTGAAATCAAGATTATTCTAAACAATTATATTTTGTTCAAATCAAGAAAATATTTCAACATTTGAAAATAAGACAATCACAATCATATGAAACTATAATTATGTAAGTTGCTTTTGGATCCAACAAAATTTTTAATATATTATTATTATTATTATTATTATTATTATGACGTTAGCAAAAATTTGAAGTTGGGGTGCAGTGTGTGTGTGTGCAGTAAGCTAGTTTTGACATGGGTGTGTGGTAAAATAACTCGTGTGGGCGTGCCACAACTCAAAATTAGTATTATTAGTGCTGCAGCTATCGAATATTTTGGTATTTGGATATCCTACTGAAAATTCTAGTGAATAATCGTATATTTGGATAGAAATACAAATATACCTATAGGCCTATATACTTTCTTGGTCAAAGAACAATTATAAATACAGAAGACAAAAAAAAACACATTTGCATGTAATAATTAACAACCAACTGGTTTTCATTTTTAGAGAATCAATTGTATTTATTTATTTATTTTTAACTTAAATTGAGCTTGTCAGAAAACTATTTTTCTCTGAAACAGTGAGATTTTAGACAAATCTCTCCCCATAGATTTCATAAATGTGTTTCAATGTGAAGATTTATATGTTACCTGTAGTCTGAAGCATCAAGATCCCCGTGTTTATTAACACTGTTCACAAACCCCTTAGCTTGTCCATTCTCATCACATCTTTGTCAACTATAATCCTTTGACGGATTACTTGTTCACAAAAAGAATTTGTAGCTCTCAGCATTGGGTTGTCTAAAACACACACACACTCACTTAATATGTGCAGAGTCATGCTTTCTAATTAATGCTGTCTCGAAATGTAAACAGAATACAAGTGACATATTGCTGACCAATGCTTTACTTTTGAAATGTGTAATTTTAGCAAAGTGACAATGAAATAGTGCAATGTAACAACTCACATTTGTTCGTCCCTGGTTGCTGTTGACTTTAAGAACCTTGTGTAATCTCTGAAACAAAACTGCACCTCCATTGTGACACAGTCTTTTGTCTTGAATATGCAGAAGAATGGAACAGTCTTTCTTCATCTCAGCGGCCTGCAGCAACCAACCCGCTTTTAGACAAAAAAGAATTACATTATAAGTGTTATTGTCACATCACCTCTTTACAGTATATGCACATCACAGATTTAAGTAAAGTAAAGTGTTTGTTGAGGTTGATGAGAGAGATTTTGGGGGAAAGGGAGGGTGTAGCTGTGCCTCTCTATTATGACTGATGGGCACAGGTAACCCGAGTTTGGTAACCACTGTTGGATTCACTCGATAAATCATTCAGCTGCTCGTGTTTTTACTAAACTATAGCCTTAAAACTTAACATAGCAAAAAATTATTTTCAACCCTATACTAAATATCGGTCACATTAATAACAGAAATGGGCACGCGTGTGTGTAGCACATACCTGCTGACAATGTTTCTGCTTTGGCGAGATGATCCCTCTTCCGTGTGCCTTCCAATCACAGACGAGTATACTTTGAAATTTATTTTAACCTCAACAAACACTTTACTTTACTTAAATCTGTGATGTGCATATACTGTAAAGAGGTGATGTGACAATAACACTTATAATGTAATTCTTTTTTGTCTAAAAGCGGGTTGGTTGCTGCAGGCCGCTGAGATGAAGAAAGACTGTTCCATTCTTCTGCATATTCAAGACAAAAGACTGTGTCACAATGGAGGTGCAGTTTTGTTTCAGAGATTACACAAGGTTCTTAAAGTCAACAGCAACCAGGGACGAACAAATGTGAGTTGTTACATTGCACTATTTCATTGTCACTTTGCTAAAATTACACATTTCAAAAGTAAAGCATTGGTCAGCAATATGTCACTTGTATTCTGTTTACATTTCGAGACAGCATTAATTAGAAAGCATGACTCTGCACATATTAAGTGAGTGTGTGTGTGTTTTAGACAACCCAATGCTGAGAGCTACAAATTCTTTTTGTGAACAAGTAATCCGTCAAAGGATTATAGTTGACAAAGATGTGATGAGAATGGACAAGCTAAGGGGTTTGTGAACAGTGTTAATAAACACGGGGATCTTGATGCTTCAGACTACAGGTAACATATAAATCTTCACATTGAAACACATTTATGAAATCTATGGGGAGAGATTTGTCTAAAATCTCACTGTTTCAGAGAAAAATAGTTTTCTGACAAGCTCAATTTAAGTTAAAAATAAATAAATAAATACAATTGATTCTCTAAAAATGAAAACCAGTTGGTTGTTAATTATTACATGCAAATGTGTTTTTTTTTGTCTTCTGTATTTATAATTGTTCTTTGACCAAGAAAGTATATAGGCCTATAGGTATATTTGTATTTCTATCCAAATATACGATTATTCACTAGAATTTTCAGTAGGATATCCAAATACCAAAATATTCGATAGCTGCAGCACTAATAATACTAATTTTGAGTTGTGGCACGCCCACACGAGTTATTTTACCACACACCCATGTCAAAACTAGCTTACTGCACACACACACACTGCACCCCAACTTCAAATTTTTGCTAACGTCATAATAATAATAATAATAATAATAATAATATATTAAAAATTTTGTTGGATCCAAAAGCAACTTACATAATTATAGTTTCATATGATTGTGATTGTCTTATTTTCAAATGTTGAAATATTTTCTTGATTTGAACAAAATATAATTGTTTAGAATAATCTTGATTTCAATTATTACCAAAATAATTGTGATGATTATTTTTTGCCATAATAGAGCAGCCCTAATGTGATGTGAATATGTGTATCTTGTGCTCATCTTCCCCTTCAATTTTCTATTTCAGGCAGGAAATACTGAAACGAAGATTGAGGTGTGATTTCCCCCATCTGGTTTTTCACACCCCTTTCCAGCAACAACTCTGAAATGGTTTTTGTAGAGACATTATCAACAACTGACAAACTTTTAGACAGGGTACCTCACTCATCAGATACATCAACTACTGAGTCTACTGATGTAAGCCAAGAAAGTGACACTAACACATGGCTGGTACAACATCAGGTTGGAAAATGACAGGGCATACGAGGACACTTTACAGTGCAGGGCTGTAAAATCTATGTAAAATCTGCCATTTTGTTTGTTTCATTATCAAGATGTTAACTCTCCATTTTAACACTTTTCAAGCAAAAATCAAAATGTCTGTATTCCATTTTTCCACAACACAGACCTTTGTTAAATTGGTCTGCCAAAAAAATAAAAGAGAGCTGTTCCAATGAAGTTCCAAAGGTTTTATTGTGAATGCACATTTGATTTTTATTTTATTATTATTATTTTTTTTTATTAATATTTTTTGGGTAGGGGACGGGGGGTATAAATGACATGCTGTGATGACACAATCTGATACTTTAATAAATATTCTATATGTTATAATAATCTGGGCTCTGAATGCATCTATTTCCATCTAGTCCATTTTGCCTTGTTCCAGGTTTGTGGTGCATGGTAGTATTTTTGGCCGATGTATGCTGCTTCTTGTGTACCTTTCATTACGTAATAGGTTGTGAATTGTTTTCATATATGAAACATAAACATAGCTAAATGTAACATCTGTGTGCTGGTTTCACTTCTAGTTGAAGCGTTTTTTGTTTTTTTGGCACAAATTTAATATATTTAATTATCTAAATTCACATGATTGCACCAAACCACCAATACTTGTTTCTGATGTTAGGTACATGTATTTATAACATCTGGGAATGATTTTCTGTTGCCAAATTTAATGTAAGACGTTTTACAACCAAAAACTGTAGCACAAGATTTTCGTTTTTTGTTATTTACCTATATATGCATTTCTGGCTTGTAACAAAATTGGGGCAGGAAAACATTGGGTGAACATTTAACCCAAAGTTCAGAAGGGTATTATCTATCAAAAAATGCATTGAACAAGTAGTGCCCAGACAGTGGAGCGAAACTCATTTTCTAGGCACTTTTTGGGGGTTCACCCCACGGCCTAGAAGTTGGTGTGAATATTTGAATGTATTATTTACAATTGAGATAGGGTTGTTCTGATTTTGTTATGTGTGGTTATTGTATTGTCATGTCCGCTTTTAACTTAACAGTTTTTATCAGTTGCTAAAACACCAAACCCCGTTCGATGAAGCAAATTCTCAGTTTCCGAGACTAATTTCTGGAATGAAACACTTTTTTGACCAAACCTTACACACGGTTCAGGCTTAGACCCAATTCTCAAAACTCATCCACTCTTTTTGGATAAAACTTAAACACATTTCACACTATTCCTAAATTATTTTGCCCTAAGACTAATGCATGTTTTTTTTGTTAAAAGTACCCATTTTGACTCTATCACGTTTTTTGATTGAATTATTGAACATAAAAACAAACAGCAGAGAAACAAAAGTTAAAAAAGAAAAGAAGAAAAGAAAAAACAAACTCATCATAGTTTACATGTTCAAAAGGGAGTAGGAAGAAGTTAACTTATTTAGTCCTACCCCTCATACATTATACATTTAAACTTATTTCATTATTGATACAATACTAGGTTAATATTTTTAAAAATAAAATGATGCGTGCATTATCCAGCAACATATATACATGAAATTCCTAAACATATACCATAATACATTTATAAATCATATACTCATACTCATTATATACAATTTTCATGCTCTTATTTGACAAAAGTAATTTTTTTTAACTTTGCATTTAAACATTTTTTTTTTTAACTCAACAAGTGAGTCACATCTTTTCAAGTCAATTCCCAGATTATTCCACAAATTAACACCTTTTACAGAAACACACCTTTGCTTAATATTTGTTCTTGTTTTGGGTTTTTTGTACACACTTGTACCCCTTATATCATAAGGACTGTGTCTAATTTCAAACAATGTCTGAGTAATATAGCAGAGTAGATTGTTATATACTTTGTACATTATTTGTGCTATTTTAAACTCAACCAAGTCATAAAATGTCATTGTATTTAATTTGATAAATAATGGATGTCTTGATTCTGTATATTTTGAACGATTAATAATCCTTATGGCTCTTTTTTGCAAATTGAAAACAGAGTTAGTGTTTGTTTTATATGCAGTCCCCCAGATTTCCACACAATAGGTCAAATATGGTAATAATAATGAACTATATAATATATATAATGAGTTCATGTTCAGGACATCCTTAGTTTTATAGAGTATCCCGATGATTTTTGACATTTTCCTTTTAACATTTTCTACATGTGGCTTCCAACATAATTTATCATCAATAACTACTCCAAGGAATTTATTTTCATACACCCTTTCTATTTCATTTGAATTCACCATAATTTTAACTTGGTTAGTAATTTGTCTAGTGCCAAAAACTATGTTTATTGATGTATGTAAAATAAACCTCTGTTGACTACCTACCCTGGATGCTCTGTGTTAGATTATTTTATGTCGTGTCTAACAAATGCTCTCATGGTGAATATATTTTGACTTACTGTGTGTATGATCTGAATATATTGTTCGGATTTGAATACCGGATAATAGGTTTTGAAGTGAAAAGTCACGGCTTTTGTGAAAATTGTTTGAATTTTTGTGTTTGTGTTTAAGGTTTTGAGAAAATGGGTACAGGTTTCAAGAAATGTGTATTAGCAATTGAGAAAGACTGTAATAAGATGGTTATAGGTGTGGTCACATCATTAGCAACAAGTGTATTCAATTTTTGAGTTGTTGTGTGAACGCCAGTTAAGTCCGTTGTGTTCAAATATTGTTGACTTGTGGTAAACATTTTGTATCGCATGAGAGCAATTTGTGAATTGTGTCTTCATGTAAAATGGTTTCATGGTATTGGAAAATGAGGGGTTACATTTATTCAATGTGTTTAGACAACTGGTCATTCGGTTCAGAGGACTGGCATTTGGGTTTTAGTATTTGAGAAAATATCCCAAGGAGAGCACGCTGGCAGACGTCTAACCAACCCCCTCGCTCATATCCACCAGCCCCCCAACAATTATGGTCATTGAAACACACACACTCAAACTGTGACAGAGTCCTAGTGTCTCCAACAAGCCTCAGAAAATTCTCACGAGTGTAGGGACATCTCCCCTTTCTGCTGCGCATACCTCGCTGCTACGCATATATGCTCTATGCAGAGCATGTATGTGATGGACTCAAAGCCACACACCGTTACGCCTATAGGTAAGCTTAATTAGTTTTCACTTGTCACCACTTTTCAAATCCTTGAGAAAATGTTAGCTAGGATGTTTCAACTATCGGTTGCTGCATAAAACTATCATAAATGGATATCTGTGTAGATGTTTTTTTAAAGAAGCAGTTTTGGAAATGTCTTCTTGAAAACCAACATTACAGTTACCGTTTAATCTTACACTGTTCAGCTCTCATGCAAACGCACACACGCATACACAGGCCCCTCAGACATACATTTGACCTCCCCGTGAATCTTTGACTGCCTCTGCTTCCCCCTACTCACAGGAATATTGAACAATCGCCTTTCTCAGACCAAAAATGGCCCCTCGCAATTAGCTGCGTATCCGTTCTTCTTCAGCCTAATTTAATTTTATGACCAGCAACCCCTGTCCTCGCAGGGGTAAGGAGACTATCGCTGATGATGGCTTTTCACCAATTTCTACATAAAATTATCATTATAAATAGAATCAGATCTAAGTAGATGCATATTTTTGTAATATATTTTAGGAAGCGTTGTCTTTTCAAACTAACAACATTATAGCCACCGTCTAACCTCACACTTCTTCAGCCGCCCGTCTGTCCTCACACTTCTTTGACCCCCATGCAGCCATTCATGCGCGTACGCACACACAAGCACAGACATACATTTGACCTCCCCATGAATCTTTGACTGCATATGCTTCCCCCTACTCACAGAAATATTGAACAAAAATGTCAGATAGTAACTATATCAGTAAGGGGAAATTATATAGTTTTATCCGTTTATTTTCAGATTCAACCCCAGCAGTCACGAACGACTCTTACAACATTTTTACATATAATGTATAACTTCATGTTTTTTAATTTCATAATACCAACCAGCGTATCACAGTTTAACCTTACCTTATACTTCTTGTTTTACAACCTCTAAAATACAATCTTTGAGCCGTGTTTGCGCATACTTTTCCCCCTTCACCATAATAGAAATGGCTAGTACTTTTCCCCCCCGGCGGTTTTACCCATACTAAACTACTCCCTCCGATCACGTCATTCAATCTCATTATTATTCATTGTTCACTCAATCTAGGGGGCGTGCACCGGATCCGGAAGTTAACCAAACAATTAGCATTTGAACCCGGGTCAGCCATGATATCTGCAAAAACAGGTAGGAACACCACCTACACATCATCCATCTTCATTAAGGGGTCATTAATCTTCATTAAATGACATCAGGAAGTCATTAAGGGTCATTCATCTTCATTATATAACACCTGGAAGTCATTAAAGGTCATTCATCTTCATTAAACGACATCCGGAAGTCATTAAAGGTCATTCATCTTCATTATACGACATCCGGAAGTCATTAAAGGTCATTCATCCTCATTAAACGACATCCGGAAGTCATTAAAGGTCATTACCCCTCATTAAATGACATCTGGAAGTCATTAAAGGTCATTAACCCTCATTATATGACATCTGGAAGTCATTAAAGGGTCATTAATCTTCATTAAATGACATCAGGAAGTCATTAAGGGTCATTCATCTTCATTAAATGACATCAGGAAGTCATTAGGGGTCATTAATCTTCATTAAATGACATCAGGAAGTCATTAAGGGTCATTAACCCTCATTAAATGACATCAGGAAGTCATTAAAGGTCATTAACCCTCATTATATGACATCTGGAAGTCATTAAGGGTCATTAATCTTCATTATATGACATCTGGAAGTCATTAAAGGGTCATTAATCTTCATTAGGGAGGGGTCATGACCCATACATGACCCCCCTAATCTAATTAAGAATGTCATCCATCAAATTTTGACAGAAGCGGCCTTGTAATATTCTCTCTGATGTGATATTGAGAGGTCTGAAAATACAAGCTCTTATTTTTTCAAACCTGCCAGTGTGCATTACAACCAACTTATGGTGCTTGTTCAAATTATATAGGCTGGACAATAAAACTGGCCCATTTGGTTATTAACGACAGGATGGACAGATGATATGATGTGCACGTTAGGATGATGTTTCTCCCCTGACTGTGTTTATATGCAAGAAGATGACGGCGGTGCCCCAGGAAAAGAACTTAAAAGTCTAAAGAGAACGGGGGAACGAATCAAGACTTTAATACATCATTACTCGCGATAAGGCCATAACCACAGAGCTGGCACACTTTTCCTGTTGTGTGCTTGTGTGTGTGTATAAATACATGTGCAGGTATGTCATTGCATGTGTGACAATAGTTTCATGTTTGTGCATAAACTAGGGTGGCCAGGTGTCCTGATTTAGGCAGAACAGTCCTAATTTTCAGTGATGTGTCCTTGCGCAACCCTAAGCAGCACGCTGGTTTGTCCTCCTTTTTAAAGAAAATGAGCCACGGTTGAGTTTATGTGACCCAACATCAGCCCCATGCCAAGTTTGTCACAACTGGGCTGTGATTGTCCAAGAGTGGCTTCAGTTAAAAATCTCGTTTATCATTGGTTCAATAAATGTAAACAAAGCTCCACGTGTGGCTTTCTGACTACGTCATATCCTCGCCGTCTTCTATGACAGCAGCAAAAAGGCAGCGTGAGCAAAAATGCTAAAACGCCGGACATCTTGTAATACTGAATGGACGAAAGATCACAATTTCCTGGCCAAAAGCAGTTGAGACTCATTTCACGGTTTCTGCACACTTTGCTGATGTGATGTGGACGTGGGCAGTCAGGGCAAAGCAGTCATAGAACGTCACGCGGGGACAGCAAAGCGTAAAAGCAAGAGGTGAGGTCATTGAAGACATTTTTTCCTTATTTGCTTTTCAAAATAAATTATGTTTTGTTTCACATTGTACTTTTACAGAAGCATGTCACTGCTCAATGGTTTAAAAACATGGTACTGTAATCAAAATAAATTGTCAAGAAGAAGTTTAACCTTTTACTGCTATTTTTTTATCATTTAGTTACACAAACATGATCTATAAACCATGCAAAACTTTATTGTTGATGAAAGTAAACCGTGAGTCTGATGTACAGTGTTCCCTCGTTTTCCACTGGGGTTAGGTTCCAAAAAATACCCACAATAAATGAAATCCGCAAAATAGTTAGCTTTATGTGTTATCCATCCATCCATTTTCTTGACCGCTTATTCCTCACAAGGGTCGCGGGGGCTGCTGGCGCCTATCTCAGCTGGCTCTGGGCAGTAGGCGGGGGACACCCTGGACTGGTTGCCAACCAATCGCAGGGCAGCTTTATGTGTTATGTTTATTATAAATGATTTTAAGGCTCTAAAACCCCTCACCAACACCAAAACACTTTTTTCATCGAGAAATTTACATTTTCTCACATTTCTCTCTTGTTTAAACATTTTCAATGTTCAACCTAATAAATTTGATAAAACAGGTACAATACTGTAACAATAAATAAATAAATAAATAAATAAATAAATAAATAAATAAATAAATAAATAAATGTAAAATTGCACACAAAAAAAAAAATCCGCGAAACAGCGAGGCTGTGAAAAATGAACTGCGTTAGGGGACACTTATTAATTTTTTACAATATGAGCAATATGTCCTCCTTTTTGACCTTATGGAAGTGGCCACCCTAGCATATACTGATGTGTTAATTTATGTAAATATAAGTGTAATACATCTGAAATTGTATGTGTATATGTAAATCAGTGAACATCTTAAAAAAATAAAAAAATAAAAATAAAAAAATAACACCACCAATTGGCCTTCATGAGCCATTAACATTGAGAAACAAGACAGCAAATTTAAAAAAAAAAAGAAAAAAGGTTCAAGTTAAAATCATCCGTAAAGTCCTCTCTCCTAGAAATAGAGTATTTGTTGTATTCCATTAATAAATTGTAAAGAGATGCAGGGTTCTCACACCTACAAAGCTATAATCGGTGACGGACACTCGGGCAGTTTACATTTTTTTTTGTTTTTGGCAATAAGGGTGGACTGGGTAACCTAGATCGGATGACCAGATTGACATCTGCTATAAGCCAATATATATACTGTACTTACTAATGAGTGGTGACCCCGACATCCACCTCGTTGACGTTTCCGAGGCTGATAATTTGATCAAATTGAGCGACAAGGCGAACTCCGCTGATCTCAAGTTACCAGAGTTTTGGGAGTCGACCGCGGCGACGTGGTTTGTACAAGCTGAAGCTCAGTTTGCCATCCGGGGAATTACGGACGATTCCACGTGCTACTACCACGTCGTGGCCGCGCTCGGGAGCTCCACGGCGGCCAGAGCCGAGAGTTTTATCACCTCTCCCCCGGCACGGGATAGGTACGCGGGGCTCAAAGCGTACCTCCTTAAGACCTTCGAGCTGTCACGGCCGGAACGGGCTCGCCGCCTTTTCGCCATCCAGGGCCTGGGGGACTGTAAGCCGTCCGAGCTAATGGAAAAAATGCTGAACCTGCTTGGCGCGGAGGAGCCGAACTTTTTGTTTATTGAACTGTTTCTGCGCCACATGCCTCCTCATGTCCAGACAGCGCTAGCGAACACTACCATCTCCGAGCCACGTGCTCTGGCGGAGGAAGCTGACCGTTTTTTCCTGGCCACCCAGCGTCACAACCACGAGGTCTTGGCTTCTGCGCGCGCCTTCCCAATCCCAGAGGCCGCAACGGCACCTCATAGGGCACGCGCTGCCGTGGATGGCCGATCAACCCCTGGCTTATGCTATTTTCACGCACGTTTTGGAACCAAGGCAAAGAGGTGCCGCGCCCCTTGCTCCTTTGTTGCGTCGGGAAACGGCAACGCCTCCACTCAGTTGCAGCTGTGAGTGGGGGCACACAGTGCCGGCTGCTGTTTATCATGGACACCCTCTCCAGACTCAAATTCCTTTGTGACTCCGGCGCCCGCAGAAGCGTGTTGCCTGCCTCGGCTGAAGATGCTGCCGGGGGCACTCACGGCCCGCACCTGTCAGCGGCCAACGATGCACCTATCCGGACCTACGGCACTAAGACAATGGATGTATGTTTTGGAGAGCGCCGGTTCACTTGGGACTTTGTCACTGCGGACATTTCTTTTCCCCTTCTTGGCGCGGACGTTTTGGGGGCCCACAGTCTACTGGTGGATGTCAAAAATGGCCGCCTGTTGGACGCTTTGACGTTTTCCACTGTCGCTTGTGGTTGTGATGTGGAGACGTTTGAGGGCCTCGCCAGCCCGCTCTCCGACGTGTTCACGCGGCTTCTTGGAGAATTCCCCAGCCTGACTACGCCTAGATTTGCAGCCACTCTACCAAGCATGGGATCGAGCACCACATCGAGACCGTGGGCCCGCCGGTTCACGCTCAGGCCCGACGCCTCAGCCCTGATAGATTGGCCACAGCTAAGTCCGAATTCGCCAACATGGAACGCCTTGGCGTAATTCGTCGTTCGGACAGCCCGTGGGCCTCGCCTCTCCACATGGTTCCGAAGTCGGACGGCGGCTGGCGACCGTGTGGAGACTATTGCCGCCTCAATGATGCCACGATGCACGATCGCTATCCGGTCCCGCACATACAGGACTTCTCTGCCCACCTGGCAGGTGCGAAGCTGTTTTCCACGGTGGACTTGGTACGGGGCTATCACCAAGTTCCGGTACACCCAGCCGATGTGCCTAAGACTGCTGTGATAACACCTTTTGGACTGTTCGAGTTTCTCAGGATGCCATTCGGCCTTAAAAACGCGGCCCAGTCTTTTCAGCGTCTCATGGACTCTGTTCTCCGGGACATGCCGTTCCTCTTCGTCTACTTGGATGACATCCTAGTGGCCAGCTCCTCCATCGGAGAACACCTTTTACACCTCCGGCAGCTTTTCTCCAAGCTCAGCCAGGCTGGACTGATTATTAACCGAGCTAAATGTGTCTTTGGAGTGCCCTCCATCCAATTCCTCGGCCACCTCATCAACGAGGACGGCGCCACCCCGCTCCCGGCAAAAGTGGAAGCTGTTGCCGCTTTTCCTCGACCCCAGACGGCCCAGGGTCTCCGGGAGTTCCTCGGGATGGTGACTTTTTACCACAGGTTCATCCGCCATGCTGCCCATGTGATGCACCCGCTTTACGACGCACTTAAGGGTGTGGCTCCTAACCGTGCAGTCGACTGGACCGATGTGAGAGTCAAGGCTTTTGAAGAGACGAAAGCTGCGCTGTCCCGAGCGGCCTTGTTGGCCCACCCGCGCCCGGATGCCCCAATGGCCCTCACTACTGACGCATCCGATTTTGCCGTCGGGGCCGTTTTGGAGCAGCGCGTCGAAGGTGCGTGGCAGCCGCTCGCCTTTTTCAGCCGCCGGTTAGTCCCTCGGGAGCGCAAGTACAGCACGTTCGACAGGGAGCTCCTTGCTGTCTGGCTGGCGATCCGCCACTTCCGCTTCATCCAGGAGGGCCGTGAGTTCACGGTCTTCGTCGATCACATGCCGCTCGCCTTCTCCATGTCGAAGTTGTCCGAGCCGTGGTCCGCGCGGCAACAGCGCCAGTTGTCGTTCATATCTGGATACACCACGGACATCCGACATATCGCTGGCAAGGACGACGTGGTCGCGGATTGTCTGTCCAGGGCAGCCGTCAACACGGTACAGCTGGGCCTCGACTTTTCCCGGATGGCGGCCGACCAGGCTTCCGACCGTGACACCCATTCGCTTCGGGGCTCCGACACCGGGTTGCAAGTTAAACCGGCTCATGTTGACCTGGCCGGACCCTTGGACGTGACCCGCGCCCCCCGCCGCGGACGCCCCCCTGGGCTGCGCCTTGTGGACCGGGTGGGGTCCCTTCCAGTTGTTCCTGCATCCCCGCCAGTTGGTGCGCGGGACTGTTCTGGTGTTTCTGCCGTGTCCCTCCCGCCCTCGCTCCCTGGGTCCTGTACCCGCAGGGGTCGGGCAGTTTTGCCGCCCCGTCATCCGGAGTTTGACTGTGGGTGAATTCTGGGGGGGCTTGTGTAGTGATTGGAACATAATTCACCCACGGAACGTTGGGACGAAGGAGGAGTTGGATGGGATGAAAGGATGAAAGGATAAAAGAATAAAATGTTGGTAGGTCTGTGAGCCTCATGCAGAGTGAGTTGTTGTTGCTGTTAAACGCTGAGAAGCTGATGTCAATAAACCGCCGGTCTTTGGCTGCTCCGGACTTCAACACTCTGCCTCCGACTCCCGTCACTACTCGCTACAATAATAATAATAATAATAATAATAATAATAATAATAATAATAATAATAATAATAATAATAATAATAATAAAAATACATGGCTAAAGTTTGCAAAACGCACCTGGCTGTTGCACACCACTTGAGGATGACTGCCTCCGCTGTGTTTCTTGTGTTTAATGCTTTGTACCCTGGCTTCTACTGAATGATACATTTGTAAAGGAATTGAGCTTACAAAAAAAAAAAAAAAAAAAAAAAAAAGACTTTCTAGGGCCTCTCAGTATGTTGAGTCGATACCTTTATAGACTAGAAGATTTAAATCTGTAAAATATATATAATTTTCCACCTATTTATATAATGTTATTAAACCCAATTTAATAATTTCAAGACAGGACTTGAGAGGACGAATGTCTAACGAGTGTTTCGGTAACTTCCGGGGAACAAAAATACTGACGGACCAATATGGCGGCGTACTATAACAACGATTTTTCTACGTTACGCGATAAAACTACTATCGCCTGATCATGTTAAATGTGGATGGTAACCACTATTGTCTGTGTCAATGCTAATCCATTAGTACATCAACAAGCAACGTGCTTACATTAACTTTGGGCCGTTCGAACGAACACTTGAGCAGCAATGTGGGGTGAAATTACTGAACCTCGCGCTAAAATACAACCTACGCCTTCTGATAAATGTGTTCAGGACGACCAGCGCACAGTATCGGAGATACTGGCGATACTACCTCGTGCTTCCCACATTGACCATTCAGAACCACTGCAAGATACCCAGGTGAGACAAAAGGTTTGGAGAGAGATGGCAAATGTTTTCACACATTATTTGGAGTACAGACTTGTATAAAATTGTAACAATAACAATAAGACTTTGGCTAACGAATTAATTACATTGAAATTTGTAACATATTAATTAAAATGTAACTTTACTTCCCTTGTTAAATGAGCACCTTACCGTAATCAACTGTAGTCTGCTGTATTGCCTTTTGATGTGACCCCAAGGTGTCCCAAGATGTCCCCGCTGAAGTCCGTGCCTTGTTGGAGGCTGTCGTTGTAAGTGGAAGCCAAGTGAAAAGTCAACAGATCGGAGATGCTGAACTGACGACGGAAGAGCGTAGAAAGGAGCTACTGCACCAGTACAGGAGCAAACCACTGGTCTTCCTGGAACGCTACCACGTATGTGCACTGTTCCGTCTGCCCTTCTGATTACATAATCAATACATATCAGCAGAGGTGACAAAAGTCCTCACACTTGTCTGTACTTTTGCAACTTGTCTAACATTTTGTAACACTTCATTTCAACCTGACCTCATTCATTTCCCACATTTCCAGAGATGGTTGACGCCCGAACATCTGCTAGCTTTTTCCCACGTCAGCGCTGACCCACGGGCTCAGCACTACAGCGAAGTGATCCAGAGGCAAACAGCAGGAAATACACACAAGACACAAGTTCGAAACCAGCGCTACGCTGCACTCAGGGCCCTGCAGAAAGGTAGATGAAAAAAACAAAACAAAACTGTATAAATACTCCATTCATAAACACAAGCCAGAGCGGCAAAAAGACCTTTTTAGATTTTTATAACAGGTGTTCACACAGTCAACCAAGTGACGTTTAATTTTCTTTTTGCAACTTTTCTTTAGAGGGTCTTTATTTCAGTGAAGAACAAATGCGAACGAGGGAGCCGCTGCTATATGAACAATATATTGGACAGTACCTAACTGATGAGGAGGTAATAATATATTTTATTTACCGGTAATCATCACTTTTAGTTTTTGGTAGTTTGTTCTAACTTTATGAGACAAACCCAACAAAAAGAGTTGGTTTCATCATGTGTGTCCCCCCGCCCTCCCCCTACCCCTCCCCCAGGGATTGAATCAAACCTCAGAACACTTAAACTGACAATGTTGTTGACAATATTGTATAACGACTCTATTCCTGTCACTTTACTTAGCCCCTCACCAAAATCACAATATTTCCGAACAATACTAATGAATTGTATTTGACAATTAAGGTGATAGAGCGCTCCCAAGAGGCCATGTTGGGTGGTGCACAGCTAGAACCAGCGATATCAGGGGGAGGAGCCACAGGAGGATTTACAAACCTCCTCCTCAACTCCTACCAGGAGAGTCTCATCCAGTGTCGTCTGCAGGAGGAGCAGGATAAAGAGGAGGGTGCACAGGAGGAGGAGGATGATGAGGAGGATGAAGGCAAGGGATGCTTGAGCTTTAGTTAGAAAAGAAGCCGAAGAAATGCAGAGGCGGGACACCTGTTAGTTTGTTATTATTAAAGTGACGTTTTTGCCTTTCTCCATATGTGTTTGGACATTTTCACTGAAGAAGACAGAGTCCAGGAGGAGACTTGGGAACCCACCACTGAGGAGAAAGCACTTCTTCGGGAGGAGTTCATCAGTCAGATGCACCAACGCTTCCTTGATGGCAAAGACACGGACTTCAACTACAGGTACAATTATTCTCAAGTTACAGACATCACACAGTTTTTAAATATTTATTGGAAATTTGTTTGACAACATACTTGATGGCTGCTTTTATATATGGGTGCAGTGTTTAGTTTTGGTAAAATGGGATTAGTACTTTACATTAGTTATTAGTTTTCCCAATTATATTTAGTTTCTAATTTGTAAAATTAGATTCAATACTTTAAATTATGTAGACTGCGATTGGCTGGCACCCAGTTCAGGGGGCCTACTGCCCGAAGCCAGCTGGGATAGGCTCCAGCACTCCCACGACCCTTGTGAGGAGTAAGCGGTACAGAAAATGGATGGATAATTATGTAGGTCAATTGTTTAAGACTTATCATTCCACTTCATGTCCTGGATTGCAAGAAATCATTTCTTTTTCTTTTTGTTAATCTTTGGGTGGTGGGGAAAAATCTAAAGTGCATTTAAATGATTTTTTTTGCACTTTTATTTTATTATTATTGTTATTTTTAATTTTATTTGGTAGGAATTACAGGCGATATTCCCATTTGCCTCCATCTTTTCTGCTCCAAACAAAAATACTTGTTTATTGGATTACAGTAAAAAAACAAAACAAAACAAAAAAAAAAACACTTAAAGGCTAATTATCTTTTTTTTCAACATTGTGTTTAAAACTTATGTTTTAATGAGGGATTCGCATATAGGAATTCAGTTGTCAGCTTGTTTCTTGATAAGCAAGTTTTTGCAGTGCAGTCTTAATCTTTAATAGCATTTCCTTTGAGTAAAATGATTCAGCTCTGTGGGGAAAAAGACATTGAAAAAGTAATTAAGAATATTGGAAATTCTCCCATTCTCTTATTTTATTTAATCAATCGTGTGCTTGTGTCTCCATGATAGTGAAGTGGATGAGAATCCTGACTATGACAACCTTGACATCGTGGAGAGGGACGCTGAAGAAAAGTACTTTGATGAAGATGATGAGGAAGAAGATGAAGAAATTATGACAGAATAGTAACCACAGGGACAATAAATCTATTCTTTAAGTTATGTGGTCGACTGTATTTGTGTTATTTTGCACACAAATGCATATACTTATTTGTAATAAATATTGTTTTTGGAATGCATTGATAATTGTGAGTTTTCACAATAAACACCTTTTTGGTAAGCGTAAACTAGTAAAGGGCAGAAACGTTTTGTTGATTATTAGAGGACACCCAATTCGGTACACCTGCATAACCTAATGAGTTTTAATACAAGAGCTTTATATTAAAACAATTGTTGGTACAGTATTAGATCCACACACTGCTTACTGTGTTAACCTCTATAAGGCAGTGTTTCTCAACACTGGTCCTCGGGGCATACGATCCAGCTTGTGTCTCCCGATTCCAACACAGCTGAGGATCGTTAACAGGCTTCTCCAGAGCTTGCTGATGAGCTGTCATTGGAATCACCTGCGTTGGGTATCGGGAGACATGAAAACAGGCTGGAAAGTGTGCCCCGAGGACCAGGGTTGAGAAACACTGCTCTAAGGTACTGTGCACTTCTGCATAATTGTAAACCAAACAATAACCATATGCAGCTCTTGCATCGGCTCTCATTAGGGTGTGCTTGTTTGTCTTGAAAACAATAGAAACATTTTTTTATTACTAGTCATCATGAGGAGTCAGTTATTGTAGTAATTAGTAGACATGGCTAGGATAAATGCATTTTTTATTAGAAGAGGATCCTACATAGGTTTCATGCTTGTCTAACGTGTCTGTCAATTTAGTGACAGTCTACATCATGGTTATGGTTTTCTCTCAAAGGGCCATTATAACTTAAAATCATAGTACAACACCCTCTTTCAAATGCCAGGTTTTCTGATATTGTAAATGAGACTGAAAAATAATGTCAACACGTTTTCTGACATTGACCTAAAAAAAAAAAAATCCACTTTCGAGAGGGGAAGTAAAACCAACTTAAATGTGATGGCACAAGTGTACACCCTCTTATAACTGGGTTCTTAAATATAAACCGAATCTACCAAATAACAGAATAGACTCCCTACTTTTTGTCCCGTCCCGTTCTTTTATAATTGACAGCAGAAAAATGTAGGTTTGCCAAAATACAGCCATTTCTCCCATGGACTCTGAAACTGTGTTTATTTCCTATAAAATGGGGCAATGATGTCATCTACCGGTGGTTGGGCATCAGTAAAGTTGTTTCCAAGTTTGATATTTACAGTGGAGCATGCTCAGATTCGCCCCCATTTAGCACCGCTCTAAAAAATACAATTGACAAATATACTTGTCAAAGGCAGTGAATAATTACCCGTTCAAACGCATGTCAAAGCGGACTCAGCACACATCTCCCAACATTTAAAGTAGCTCTGATTAACTCCAAATGAATATCAGCTATTCTAATAGTTTTTTTTCCTGCCTTTTTTGTTTTGCCTTCTAACAGAAGCCTGAAGGTTTTGTGCAAACATCGCCATTAAAAACTGTTCATCACTCAGCCACAGCCTCAAAGCATAATACTACCACAACCATTTTTCTTTGGAACATAAAATCTCTCATGTACACATTTATTAAATTATACAGCATCACACGATAGATGTATGGCTAGCACCTCTGTTTCATTCTTTAAAACGAGCTCTTCTTTCTTCACTTTCTGTCAGCCAGCCTCTGTAGTAGGGCGATGACAGTGTCCTGTTTAGAGGAGAGCAGCTCCAGGGCCGTAGCAATCCTGGTCAGGGACTTCCCCATCCGCACCTCCCTCCTCTCACGCCGCCTTTCTCTGGCTTCCATCCGGATGCGAGCCAAGCCATCCTGCTCAGTGTGCTCCCCCCTTTGCTTTAATATCTCCCGGTAGAAGGAGGAGCCGCTTTGCGCCTCATTTCCTTTGTGGCCTTCGGGTCCCGATGTTGCCAAGGTGGAAACGGAGGATGAAAGAGAGGAGCATGTGGAGGGGAAATTGGAAGCAAGGTTGTGGTTGTTTGTACGGCGGAAGCATATGACATCTGTTGGGAAGGACGGCGCTTTGCGGGATGCGTTTGGGTCTGTGTTGACGGTGGCTACAAGAGAAGGGGAGGCGGTTTGTGTAAAACAAGGCGAGGAGATAAATGATTGCGTTGGTTCGGTGGACGCCAGATGAAGGTTGGCAGTTACAATCTCACTGTTAAGGACTATCAGGGGTTTGAGGTCCGGACTTTCTGTTTGGCGAACAACTGGCATCGATGCAATAGCACCAGTGCTACTCATGCTGGCAGCAGCCTGACTCTTGACCCCTGACTCCACTTGAACAGATGCGGGGAAGTTCCCATTAGGGCGGACGATAGTCGCCAGCGGCGTGACGTGTAGTCTTGGTGTGACCTTCGCTGAGGCTTGTGGGACAATGGCTGCACTTGCTTTGCCACGTTTGTTGCTGCTGATGTAAGAACCCACAGTGTCACAGAGCGTAGCATCCATCAGCTGCAACACACACACACACACACACACACACACACACACACGCATTAGATCTCGGATAACTCCCTAGTATTTACAAGCAGATGCAATTGCATAGAGATCCTGACGTCACGTGACTTTCTCTGAACACACAAAGGCTTTACATGTTTGTACAATCCAGATTTAGTTCCCCTTTATGTGTGCTCAAAATGCCATCAGAGTTGGCAGTTTCATGCAAGTCTTGCAGTGTTATTGAGGTATGTTAGCCACTTAGCAGCTGCTAATTAGGCCAATGTGCTGTTGAGGAGGGCTAAATACTAGCGTTTATCCGTCAACTTTATACCCAAGTGCAGTGACACTCAATTTGATGAAAAGGACATGAAATACATGCGCGAGGTGGACAGGTTTAGATTGCCGATGAAGTGTCAGGAGTGTTTTTTATTCACCTCGGCGACGCTGCTTTTGCTATGTGAATTAGCTCCTCTGTTGCTGGTGCTTTCAAATCTGATCATACAAAGGCTTGATAAGTTTGTACAATCCGGATGTATTTCTACCTTTATGTGTGCTGAAAATACCATTGAAGTTAGCAGTTTGACGGAACTGTTGCTGTTTTCTTTAGGCATGTTAGCAACTTAGTTGCTGCTAAATCGGCCGTTGTCATTTGTGCTGTAAAAAGTCTTCTTTATGGGGTTGCTCAGTTATTGAATTCAACTGTGTATTATCTATTAAACCGTGGCAGCCAAAAATGAACCAAACAGATTATTTCCCCCACATTTTGCATGTCCTAACATTTAGCATCTCCTGATTCAGCCACCATGTACAAAGTACAACATTGGCTACTATTGATTCTTCTTTAGGCAGTCTGGATTCTGATCTTTATTTATTTATTTATTTATTGCCTCTACTCGTTGTGGCAGCTGGCCCACAACAGCTATCAATCATTGTGAAAGAGTGGCATTTACTCAAAGTGGCAGATGTGTTTTCTATCATGCCAAAATGGCTGCGCAAACGGCCATTTTGGGACACGTGACGTCAACGTCAGGATCTCTATTGGCATCCCTGGCATGAAATGATAATAATGCTCAGGTTTGGGCTAGACTTGCGGATTCTTCTAAAAGTTCATATCCTTTAAACAGAAAAGTTCTTTTTGGAACCATTATACTCACATCAAAAAACTCCCAGGATGTCTTTGCGTGTCCTGTCTCTCGACTGCGATCCTTGACCCTTTTGTACGTGACGATCAGGTTGTTCCACTTGCGGCGGATCCTTTCAACGGGAAGGAAGTGGCCCTTGGCGGCCAACTCCTCCTGGACGCTCTGGAAGAGTTGCGAGCGCTCCCGGGTCTCATACAGACCCCAGCGGCGGCCGACCGCGTCAATCAGGCACAAAACTGCCTTGGAAGAGAAATCGGAACTGGGCGGAGGAGCGGGTGGCATCACTGAAGCTGGGGGGGGACAAACGGCAAACAAGTAGTGATTACGCAAGTTGGCTCCACGCAAACTAGAGTCCAATTGCAAACTAGGGGCCAGTCCAGGTGTGTAGCTCAAAATTATGTATTACGGTTTTCATTAATAATAATAATAATAATAATAATAATAATAATAATAAAAAACCGTTCAAATTGTGTTTCTGATATATGGGAACACCGACCAAATCTAGAGATAGCAAGTTGGCTACATGCTTTTCAATGGACAGGATTATTATAAAGCAACAGCGCCATCTGGTGGAGCACTGCTCTCCCGTTACCGATTTTCACTTGGTGACTGTATGATGTAAATAGAGCTATATAAATAAATAAATAAATAAATCTAAAATGTAGATTACATATACACACATATATATATATATATATATATATATATATATATATATATATATAAGAGCAGAAGTTAGCACTCACACAATTGTACATCAGTAGTAGTGGTGGTGGCTGCGTGGAGCGCCGACAGCCCCCTCAGCTCCTCTGCAGCGTGATCCAGCCCTCCTCTTCCTCCTCCGCATGCAGGATCACTGCAAGGCGCAGGCGAGCCCTGGCTGCCCAAAACCAGCGCAGATTGCTTTTCATCGCACTCCTCCCTTTTCACGTGCACTTTTCCTGCGTCGCAGCTGCCTCTTTGTAGGACTGTGGTCTCCATTGCGGACACACGTGCACGCTTGATGTACGTGCACACAAAAAAATCATACAAACCTAGAGAGGGAGGTGGCTGCGCAGGCGTTCAATTCGGATAAAGTTTAGGGGTGACGGAATTCAGAAGCGTTTGAGTAGCGATCATTCCTCTACCTTACACGCGTGTGATGGACACACACCACCTCGGTGTGTGTGTGAGAGAGAGAGGAAGGAAGAGAATGTGCGCTCAAAGGAGCTCAGAAATGGCTGCGCTGCGGCTGCCCACAACCTGACGGATGCGCAGAGCAGCTGCGCAGTCAGCCTGGCCTCGCTGCTAGTGTGACGTCACTAACATGCACGCCAACACAAGACAAAAGTAACCGTTTTCATGCTTAAGTAATAATGGTATTCATGCTTAAATACGCAAAATGCCTCTGTTGGCTCATTGTCATACTCGCACATAGATATTAGGGGTGAGTGAGTACCCGACTGATACCAGGTATGTATATTTCAAGGTACCTCTATTTATGATGGCTGCCGATAGCCTATATGGTTGTTTTATCAGGAACTAGAAATGATTAGAATAGAAAATTGTCATTAATTTCAGGAAAATTTTATGCAAAAAAATGCTGCATACTGATACTTTTTTTACTTTAACATTATCTGTCATTGTTGTTGTTGTTTTTTTTTGTTTTGTTTTTTGGGGGGGGGGGTATTTTATGTATGATAAATACTCGTGGTATTGGCACATGATATTGGTATCTGTGACTCTTCAAGACTTGGGTACTTATGCTGGTATTGACCAGAGAAAAAAATAAATAAATATATATATAAATAAATAAAAAATAATGTTGAACATCCCTAATGGTCTCGTTAAGGGGTGTATTCGAAATTTAATTTAAATTTTTAAATTAAATTTAAATTTAATGAAGGCATATCATCAAACAAAACAGTAAACAGAAATAAAAAAAAAAATAGGCTTTATTGTTTTGCTGCAGTTCTCTTGTGAATTTTCAGGTTTTACATTTGCAGCCACATAAACCAAAACAGCTTTAAAATGTGGAAATGTAGGCACTTTGGTAAAAAAAAAATAAAAATAAAAAAAAGTTCATTTACAATGGACCTTGCGACAGGGATAGCGAATGAGCCTGCAGCGAATGTGAAAATCTGCGAGTAATTTATGCTGCCCCAAAAGGTTTCAAGTTGCCTATAAATAGCACAAGACGGCAGCAAAGTTGTCAAAAATGGAACTTAATTCACTCCAACGTAGTTTCTTGGGACAAAGAGCTTTTCAACAAATAACAGAGGATAGGTTAAAAACATACATCCAGAATTATTGTGAGTTTGGGAATGTCGTACCTCAAATATGACGGTTCACTTGTAATGTGCTCACACTAAACATAATACCTAACCGTATTAGTTTTTTTTGTTTTTGTTTGTTTGTTTGTTTTAAATCTTGTTCACGAAGCTTACAATGTGCTTTAAGGCAACATAATTCTAGGCTAAAAACATACTTGTATATAAATATAAAATAAAAAATACTTAAAATACTATCAAAAAAGGAATGCATACACAGAAAAAACATTTTTAAACTACAACCAGTGTTTTAAGTGGGCCGGAACGCACCGGTACGGAGCTCTGGCACTTCGAAAAATTTCACTTGAGCGTTCATGTACTTCTCAACGTGCAAAGAACGTACTATCAGTGTTCCGGTACGCTTGAAAATGCATGTTTTTATCCCCAGAAGCTGCTCTGGCGAGCGCCGCTCATCCACGGACTTCCATATAGTATGGAAGCCCTGCGCTCATCACATTTACATACACCAGAACTTTTACAGATCTCTGCTTTGTGAGAGAAGTGCTCTTACTTCATTCAAGTCGGCTATTGTAAATGTGATGCTAGCGAACCCGAATGCGTGTCTTGAACCATAGTTCTTGAGTTAAGAAAATGAAATAAAAACGCTGCCATGCTGTCGCAGCTCAAAGCTTCAAAAAGACTACGGTCAGACGGTGGATTCACAGGCTGATACAGCACGGACGTAAAAATGAACGGCTGCTCACGCTGTAGCGAGAAGTGAAGCTTGCGGCGGCCATCTTGTGTTGCCATGCCTATCTGACCTACTGTAAGTTGAACACATTGACTTTTCCGCTGCGTAGTTTTCACGTTGTTTTCTTCCTTTATAAGGTAAATACCACCGTGTGTGGCGTACGGTTGTACCAATAAGTATAAAATAAGTGTGGGAGAAGCTCTAAATGCAGATTTCATCAGTAAGAATGAAAATAAAAATTTTCTCTCATAAGGTATTTTTCCGAGTGCTACTCAGATTGGTCTGTATCATCAGAACCAGTAATCAGAAACATCAACAACGAAATAGAAAGCAAAGCACTTAAGATTTAAAAAACAAAACAAAACAAAAAAAACGCTGTGAAATGTAAACCTAACTCACAATACTGAGATAATGCAATGAAGTTCTTCCTTTGCTCTCATTATCCCAGACAGGGATCCTGGTGTGTGTGTGTGTGTGTGTGTGTGTGTGTGTGTGTGTGTGTGTGTGTGTGTGTGTGTGTGTGTGTGTGGGAGTGTGTGTGGGAGTGTGTGTGTGTGTGTGTGTGTGTGTGTTCTTGTACATACTAACTACATTGTGAGGACCAAAATACGTCTATCCAACAGAATGAGGACATTTTTGTGAAGTGAGGACATTTTGGCCAGTCCTCACTTCTCAAGACCTCTTTTTGAAGGTCAAGACTTGGTTTTAGAGTTTAGGTTTGAATTGGGTTATGGTTGGGGTTAGGGTAAGGGTTAGGGTTAGGCAATCATTTTTGATGGTTGGGGTTAGGGTAAGGCTCTAGGAAATGCATTATGTCAATGGATGTCCTCACAAAGATATATGTACAAGGATGTGCGTGTGTGTGTGTGTGGGGGGGGGGGTTATTTTGTTTATATATATATATATATATATATATATATATATATATATATATATATATATATATATATATATATATATATATTTCTTTTTATTTATTTATTTATTTATTAGGCGTACCGGCTTTTTTTTCCCCACTTAAAACACTGACTACAACCACAATAAAAAAAAAAAACATTACCCATTGTTGAACAAAAACATTGTGCAGATGTACTCAAATTTGTGGCCAGTAGGTATATACTATATGTAAATAGGGTACATTGGGATACACAGAAAAATGTCCTTGAGAATTTAGAAGGCATTCTTAAATTCTTCGTCAAATAACTTTTTCAGTCTGGAGCCCATGCTGAGGAAATTGGGGTTATCCTGCAAGAGAGAGCAAAATGATACTTGGAAATTAAAATCTAATCAACAGGCATCGTTCCAGCTGTGTGTCTCACCTTGTTATACAAAGCGCAGTTGGAGAAAATGAGATGGACGTCAGATACAAATTCGGAAACGTAGCAGTAGTCGTTGTTCTTGATCTTTTCTGCAATTTTACATAGCCACATAGGAGTCTTCACCACAGCACTGTAGTCATCCAGCTGGGAATGTCAAGCACAAACACGTGATCTATTTTGGATCATAACTGTGAAAAAAAGTTGTGCATGACACCAACAGAGACCAAAATCTTACATAGCCACATGGATTTGTTGCGAAAAATTGTTCATCGTCAGCGCTAAATAGCAAGAGGAGAAGGTACTGGCACGCCTAAAAGGGAAAAAAAGGGGAAAGATTACCTACACACATGATCGTGTGACCGACACAGTGACAGTCGTATTGTGCTCACCAGCATGTGGTTAGATATTTGCTTGGACAGGATTACATCCCCTTCCAAATGGTCAGAGTAGCACCACCCTTTCGCCGTTGAGAAGAGACAGAAGGTGCACATCCATGTTTGATTATCACTGTGTGAATAAACACACAGCTCTTCAGCATCCATCACGTTCACAACAGTTTGCAGGATCCCATTTTAAGCCTTTTTGGGCGTTAGTATTAGTTAAGCAGCAAAATCCACCCATTTTTATCCATCTTAGGGGGCAGCCATTTTGCCACCTGCTGTCGACTGAAAATGACATCGCAGTTGCTCAGGCTTAGGTAACAACCAATCAGGGCTGAGCTTCAGAAAAAAAAAGTGGGCTCTGATTGGTCGTTACATGAGCCCTGAGCAACTATGATTCCTTAGAAAGGATTTTACCTGATGTGTAATAAAATGTGTGCAGCATGGTAAAATAAAAAAACAAAAATAAAATAAAAAAATAAAAAAACAATGATGACTGCTCAATTTAAGTGGAGCATCAGGTAAACTTGGAGTGGCCCGAGTCACTGTTAATATACAGCAGAACTAGTTTGACGAGGGAAAAGATAATTTGTCCCATATTTTAATAGCAACATTTTGAAAACAAATGTAATTTACTGTATTAATTAAAAATCCCATTTGGTGACATGAATAACAAATGTGAGAGTACCCAGCAAAATCTCTGTCGGGTGTACAAGTACGAAGAATCGTGATCACCTCAAAATGTTGTCATCAACGGGAGGCAGGTGACACTTGGGATGGAAAGAACGTGGGCACTCGTCACAGATAACTAGGTCTCCCTCACCTTTACACACAAAACACTCGTCATCGTTTTGCTGCTCGTCCTGTTTAGGTGTGGGAGAGTTACAGTAAAAGACACAATTACTGTATATTTTTGCCACAACATTGAAATAAAAGGAAATTTGGTTTTAATTACAACAGCCTTACTAGATCGCCATCACTTGGTTTGCACAGTCTGCAAGCACACAGCAGCGAGTGGATCCTCAAGAGGTTTTCCTGAAATAGACCATAATTAGCATTGACTTTTCCTTCTGCGTGTCCTTATCACCACGGCAACAATAAAAACCGCATCAATCGTCAATCATGTTTATAATCTCATTAATGAAGGAGAATCATGGCCAAACTGGAAATCTACTTTGTATTTTTTGAGAAAAAAAAAGTAGAAGTAACAATTTCATTTCACAATAATCTGAAATTCAAACTGAATGGAGATTGAACACCAAAGTCTCCTTGAATTATTGTGTTTGACTTCTGAGACTGAACCCGCATAAGTAGAATTCATATTTCCACTGACATTTTTTTGTTTGCAGTAAATTTGAGAAAATAATCCATACATTGTACATCATATATCCTAATATTGTATTCTATTAGCAAAGTGCACAAACAGTAGATATTTACATAAATAACAACACCAAGCGACTGGCCTTCCCACATGATGTCTTTCTTCCAGCAGGCATCTTTACTGCCCAAAGCATCCTTTGCAAAGTCTTCTGGGGTCATCCAGCAGACGTCCGTGCGAATGCTGTGACCACGTGTCCCTGTTGATTAGAGAAAGTGTCTGTGAGTTAAATCTCTTCTGACCTTAGATAAGATTTTAGGCAGCATATGGTCAGATTTCATGGATGCATGACCTCTTGCAAATCGTTTTCTGTATAATTTGCCAGATAGTGCTCCACATGTCACATTGAACACCAACTTGTCCGTGTTAGTGTCATTGCTGCTGCTGGGCATCTCCTGAGGCTGCACTTCACTTTTCACTTCATGGTTGGAATCTGATGGACATACTCATGAGCTGTCACAGTGAAATTTAATAACTTCTGAGATGTCACACACTAAAGTAACAAACCTGTATTAGTGCTTTCATCATTGGTCAAGAAGAATTTCGTGGCCTAACAGGGAGAAAAAGGAGGCTTGCACATGGTTTAAAAAATAAAAATCACAAATCATTTGCAGTAGGTTCTTACCTTTTTACTCCTCTTTCTGAAGGTCGCGCTTTGCAGATGTCCCATCTGCAGTTGATTCCACAGAAACCAAACAAAAATAATTTTTCTATGCAACTAAACAAGCCATTAAGACCCAGTGCAAAAGGTTAATTAAAGGGATACAAGACTTGACAAGACTGTGAAATGGTTAATTTCAACTCTTCCCTGAAAATTAATTGTCAATTGATGTTGAGCGATTATGATTTTATAGTACTTTTTATGAATATTTTTGCATTTTAAACAGTATCAGACATTTTGGACAGTCACGTGATCATCGTGACTTATCACGTGCGTAAAATACACATTGAATGACATGGTGGGGACTCACTAGATAAGGACGACACATTCAGCCGGCCGGTTCATAGCAAGTCGAAGTTGGGGAGTGTCTGCAAGTTGCGTGTTACAGAGGCTTAAATTACCAGTCAAGTCACCATTGACATTGTTCACTCTGGAAATGTAAGTTGTGGATGGTCCCTAACCTGGATGGTAAACATCCGGGTGACTTTTACTCTTCCAGGCCATGCTAAATGTTGTGTGCTAAGCACGCTTTAGCCCACATTAGGAACGGCCACCCCCACCACCCCACATCAACACGGAATAACATGAAACCGGACGTGCTGAGGATTTTACTCTGAACAGAATTGGCGCAGTATTTAGGATAGAAGACGGCCTTTTTTTTTCTTGCCCATTACGTCAGCAAACTCCCATTCAAGTGAACGGCAACTGTCGTTTACGGACGGGATACGTCATCACGATCACATGAGCAGGATAATGGCGTTCACCACAGTATGTTCTTATTTTGATACTTAATCCGTTTAAAAGAAAATTCACGGAATAAGATGCCAGATGCCTAATCCAATACTGGAGTTATAAGTCTTGTATAGCTTTAAGAATTCTTCTTTTACAGGCATAGTTTAATTGACCTTTCGCAAACTCCGCCCCCCAAACGAGCATTGACCAATCACACATTTAGCAACCATTGCTATGTAAGCATAGTCCGTCAAGCTTTACTCAGCTCTCGATGACGTCCATAGTCTGATTGATTTTATTTGATGGCTTACGAGACTGCTCACCACCATAAAACTTTAGGGAAGAAGAGTGACAACCATTAACAAGCTCCGGACCTCCAAAAGGATGAAGCGGTGTGCCTACGGAGTACGTAAATCGGACTGTGCTAAGGTAAGACTATGCTAACTCTATCGGGCTAACTAGCTAGCTGTAGTGTAGTTTGCTTTCGGGGCAATAACTGTCACAAAACAATATCAGTTATTGTAGTTACTATTAATGAATAATATATATTACTAGAATGTCATTGCCATCTAAGTTAAGCTTGTTCAGTCAGTGGTTAATGTTGGTTTAATGTCTTCTGTTAGCTTTTACATTTGTCTAAATGTTGCGAGCTAACGTTAACACAAAGCTTCGTCAATTTTGGCAAACTTAGTGGCCTAATAAGTGCCCCGAGCTTATCTTGTTTTCATTTTTCATGCAGCATTTTGTGAACGGACACCCGTCTCCGGAGTATCCCAACCAGCCATATAACCTTAACTACATCCATGGCTAGGGTGACATAAATATTTTTTTTATGATGGACAAAGAATAACAATGACTGATCTGATGCTTTCAAAGACAAAAACCCCCCCACTAATGTTTAGCTAGCTATAAACACCGAGGTTTAGCTAACTTGCTGACCTAACAGTAATCCTCATATTTTAACAATACTAGACTAATATAAGTAAGAAAACTTACCCGGCAGTACAAGAGCACGACTGGTCCATAATGCTGTGCTGGTTGCATCGGAAGTATAGGTCATGGGGTTTTCTCAGATTTAGCGTATGTTTCCCCTTCGCTGGCTAATTTAATATTATGACTATAACCCTCCACTGCATATTGTAAACCTTTTTGCCTCGATCTGTAGGATATTGCACTGGTATTGCTCCAAAAGAAATCACGAATACACACCGGTGTAAGTCTTCCCGTCACGGCTTGTGGTGTCGGAGTCACCAAGCTTGACGGACGAGCAACAGTAACTAAGGGGGGCGGAGCTTATGCGAAAGGTCAATTATGCCACCCAACAGACACATGCTCTAAAAGGGGAAGTCAACCTCAAAATGATCATTACTATAATGTTCTATGCTCCCCCACTAACCTAAACACAGTGTTCTGATAAATATTGTGTTTGTGGAATATGAACTAAGCAGCAAAATTCACTTTTTTTTTTTTTTTTTTTTTTAATCATCCTCACAATCAATCCTGCCACTTGTTGTCAAATGAAAATGGCATCACAGGTGCTCAGGTAACGACCAATTGCGTCTCACCTGTTTTCTGATTTAAGTCGTGTGATATTTGCAGGCTAACCCTAATCCTAACCCACCCCTTGAGAGAGATTTAAAAAACAGGTGGATTTTACTGTTTAATTCATATTCCACAAACACAATATTAATCATAATCCCATGCTTTAACTATTTAACTAGTGGGGCTGAATAGAACATATTGTCAAGAACATTTTTGGGTTGACTTCCTCTTGTCTTGTGTCTTTGCAAGTTCTGTTGGACAGAAACCTCCTATGACCAAATTTGGCTAATTACCACGTAATTTACAGGTTAGTTTGCCAATCGATACTATTGACCATTTCCGATATTTGTTTTATTTTTTATTTTTATAAACATTGAAAATGGCTGTAAGAATAATGGCTCAACAAGCCTTTGTGTGAGATTTCATAATGCAAGTGCAGTGAAAGTAGGACAGTAAAGTTATAAAATGAAATGCCCAAACCTCCAAAAGCTTTGCAAGGGGCGTTTCCATACATCGGATGCTTATCTTCCAGTTCTTGTTACTACTCTTGCCCCCGCGAGATTCAAATTCAGGGGGAGTGAGCCACTGTTTGTTGACCAAAATGCATGGCTGCCCTTAAAAAGAAAAAAAATCAGAAACACTATTCAGCAAATATTTCTACAGTATGATTTATGCAATCTATTTTGCCTGTTGTAACCTTTTCTAAATTCATCTCGTTTGAGTGTCCCTTTCAAGGTTCCACAGGTCACAGGAAGGTTGGACTTATAGAAGGGCCATGTCCATATGTCATTCGTATCTCCCTTAACTGGGGTGGCTGGGAAAAAAAAAAATCATTTGTTCCAAAGCAAAAATCCAACAATGATACTAATGTGCAAAGGCAATAAAGACTCTGATTCTAAAGCATCTCGTGGTGGTTTGTCAGCATTTAGAGTAGCCTACTCACAGAATACTATTTTATTTTTCCTTGGTGAGGAACACGATTGCGAGGGACCCTCCTCCTCATTGCACAAATGGTTCCTTTTCTCCTTTTTCTTCTTCAGCACTGGGCTCTCTACAATCTCGACTTCTGAAGGCTCCTTCCTTTTCCTGACATCCGTCTCCTCCTGTCTCTTGCTGTTAAACGGACTTTTATTTGGTGATGGAGACGATTGCGAGGGCTGCTTCTCATCACTACACAAATGGTTCTTTTTCTCTTTCCTCTTATTCGGCACTGGGCTTTCTTGCCTCCTTTCTACAATCTCGTCTTCTGTTGGCTCCTTTCTTTTCCTGACAGTGGTCTCCTCCTGCGGCTTGCAGTTAAACATTTGTGTTTCCAAATGAAAGGAACCTGGTGAAGTCAGAAGACAAGATTCAATATCCAATACAAATCAAGGGCACTTAGACTCTAGTTAGACAAACATTTCTGGACATTACACCGACAGAAAATGAAAAAAACAAAAAACAAAACTCCACTGTCTTGTGTGAGGGCTTTGAGATGTAAAACCTACTACAGCCTGTCCACTTTAAACATTTTAGTCTGACAACAATATAAATGAGTTGTACCATCTCTGATGCTGTTGCGCAACTCTTGCAGGATGGGATATTGGTTAACAATGGTCTCCTTGAAGACACACCGCCAAAACACCTTGATGTGCTGTGATTGCTCTCGCTCAAACCAGTCCAGAAACTCATAGAGGCCTTTCTTCAAAACCTCTTTGCTCTTTGTCCGATTCATTTTCTGCAAACACATCACAAAAAACAGGAACGTTAGCAAAGATTAATGGTAATAACTGAGTACACAGCAAAATCACGACTGTAAGATTAAAACTGAGGGGTAGATCCACTAAAGGTTTGCGTAGCCTTTGCGCAGTGCTAACCGGTAATAATGGAGCAATCTGGAAGCGCCTAATTGACTAAACACGCGCAGATGGGGAAATCCGTAACGAAGTGTGCTGCCAACCACATTGCGCCCCGGTGCGCCGGTGTTATTTGCGCGTATGTAAATGAGGTAATTTGCATACATTTGACGCAAAATATGCCCACCCCAATGCAAATGAGACTCATTGATATGCAGCGTCTAATTCACTAACGCCAGTGCAAATAGCCACACGGAGTTTACGTGACGCAAATAACCTTTCTGGAAAGAATGTATAAACTTGCTCTGCACCCTCAATCCCGGGATCATGACAGCAGTGCATGCATGGTGCACGTCCCTCTCTGGCTGATCATGCAGACAGGAGAGAGATTTTTTTTTATTTTATTTTTTATACGCAACCCAGGCAGATTGGTATAGGTAGGGGGTGGGGATATTTTACAATCATTTTTATGTGCCAGATGCATACTGTATGCATACATCAACCTCTGAAAATGTATTTTCTAAAAAACGATCGCACCAATAATTTGTACTTTATGAATGAATGACGTCGCTGTCGTCCTCTCTGCTCTGTACAGCTTAATGGCGCTATAAACGCTTACTCTCGGTCCAAACTCGCTTTCTGATAATGTCATCTTTCTCCCAACTGTTACTATAACAACTATGTTCTTAGCGCAAATCCATTGCCATATGTGGTAAATCAGGTGCAAATTTGCTCCCAGCTGTCAGAATTTGTGAGCGTGTTTGCGCCGGTATATGATTAGAGCAATATCCTTAGTGAATAGGTGGGTAACTGGGCGCAGACTGCGGGTGCAGTTGTGGTGCAATATTTCGCGCTATTAACGGACACAGCGCATTCTTAGTGAATATACCCCTGAGAGTGTTAAGTATAACACTAGAAAAGTGTTTATAAGTGTCCACACCCATGAGTGTAAAGCTGACACTTTTCAAAATATTGCTGTTTTCACACTTACCCAGTGTTACTCCAACACTATATAGTGTTAAAAATATACTCTGCTAAAGACTGAGTAGTTTTGAAAGTACTCTACACTGGTGTCAGTGTTAAACATTTAATTCTGCCAAACTACACTTAACGGTGGTGTTTTAACACTTATGAGTGTATTGCACTAGTGTCAGTATTAAAAATTGAACTCAAACTACACTTTACGCTGGTAAATGGCACTTCACTTATATAGTGTTTTCCTCCTTACAAGGCCCTCAAAACGCTTTACATTTTGACTACTGATGAAACGGCATTCGGAGCAACTGGGGTATCAGTATCTTGATCTGATGATCTGATGACTGCCTTGGGATCAAACCCACAGTCTCAGGGTTGGGAGATAACCACTGATCCACACCACCTGGATTTATCGCTAATTAAATGTCGACAGAACGCTGGAAATTGGAAAGTTTCTCCTTCACCGGAAATGAGTGTGTGGTCAATTTAACACTCAATGTAGTGCTATTCAGGTTACACCCAACATTCACCCCAACACTCAAGGAACTTTACTCTGGCAGTGTTAAAATAACCCTGCTTACTACATATTTGATTGAACACTGGAAATTTAACACTGACCAATTTGCTGTGTATGCATTGTAGTTTAGTCCTCGGCATGGATGTTAGTTCCTCATCTAATCTTTGTCAATGAAAATACTTCATTGTATTTTATTTATATTTCCATCCATCCATCTATCCATTTTCTTAACTGCTTATTTCTCACAAGGGTCACAGATCCCCTACAGTCTTAGAAGTAAGGGTTCCAAAAAGGTTCTTCATGAAGAGAGCAGAGGTTCTGTGGGCTTCTGGAGAACCCTTTTTGTAAATACATAAATACATCTTCAAGGTTTCTTGCGAGGCTAAGAGTTCCTGTCAGAACAGTTTCAATACAGAAAATCATTTTTGCAAGAAGGAGTTTTTCCAAGGACTGCTGAAAACATGGATAGGGCCTATTAGAAATGCTTACCATCAACTAGGGGTGTTATAATTATTATTATTATTTTTTAATCGATTCGGCAATATATTGCGATATTACAGCACACAATTTTCGAATCGATTCAATATGCGGCCGAATCGATATTTAAATATCATTTTTTTAATGGAAATATTCAACAAAACGTCTTACTTAGGGTTAGGGTTAACACGTTAAGCATGGAAGAATGTTATATTAATGGAAAATTAAGCCTTAATATTTTTTTTCAATGCAGTTCAAACATGAAACAGATTGCAACAGATCGTTTGTTAAATACAGTGACTCGACAGAAGTAATCCTGCTTTCACTCGGTGCTCAGTCTTTTTATAGATGGCTTCATTTGGTGCAGTATGGATGCCTTGTATTAGTGCTAGGGATGTAACGATAAGGGCAATATCGTGATATTAAAACTAGTGTTGTTCCGATACCGATACTGCATTAAAACATTGGTATCGGTATCGGTGACTACTCAGAAGTAACATGCTGATACCATTATTTTATTTATTATTATTTTTTTTTTAAGAGCTCAGAATTGTTCATTCGGTAGTCTTACCGATTCAACGTCTTATCATCATTGCTCTTTTTCTCTTTTTTTTTTTGTGTGTGTGCGTGCGTTTGCGTGTGTGCGTTTGCGTGCGTGCGTTTGCGTGCGTGCGTGCGTGCGTGTGCGTGCAAATACGTATAAATTTATACTCATTAATTCACCTAAAGCCTTATAAATATCCCATTACCCTTCGCCTTAACCAGGTACTTCAGAATCTTGCCAGAGTCGTGAAGTTTAAATGGTCAGGAGACCAGAGAAAAGGTCAGAAAAAAAATAAAGAGAAAAGAAAGATAAATCAAAGTGAAATCCAGCACCGACCAAACACTTCCTGACTTCCCCATGATTACAAAATCAAAGTCTTACGCCAACCCCGGAAGCCTCTAAATTCCAGCAAATTTAGCGAGATCTCAAGAGACCAGAGGAAAACCTAAAGAGAGGAAGGAGGGAAGGATCGATAAGGCAGAGTGAGATCCATAGAAGCCAGTACATCCAATCCATCAAAGTGAAATCCAGCACCAACAAAACCCCTTACAAAACCAGAGTCTTATGCCAACCCCAGAAACCTCAAACTTCCAATAAATTGAAATCTCAAGTGACCAGAGGAAAAACTAAAGAGAGGAAGGAGGGAAGGATAGATAAAGCAAAGTGAGATCCACAGACCCAGCACCCACTGATTCAAGGGGCTGTGGGAGGGAGAGGCTACTTCTGTTGAGTTTCAGTAGATGCTGGTGCGACGGATCTGGCATGCATAAGGACCACCACCAAAGAAAGAAGCCGTCAACCGCGGTCCAGCAAAGCGAGCACCGCCCCCCCCGAAATCCCCAGGCCGCGGCAGCACCAAGGCCACCCCCAAGCCTCCCGAGCGGACACCGGTTGGCGAGCCGACCCAGACGCCCGGAACACCCCCGCCCCAGCCCCGGCCCACATCCCCGAGCCCAAGGCCGCAGAACGAGGCCCAGCAGGCCCCCACAGCGCCCCACCGGTCCCCAGCCCCCATCCCCCCACGAACCACCCGCACCCCACCCGCCACGACCCAGGCCCCACCACCCCCGGCCCCCAAACCCCCGAACACACCCCGACCCCCAACACCCAACCCCCCACCCACCCATACCTCCACCCCCCCCAAACAAGCCGCCCCCCCCTAAAAACCCCCGCCCGGCCCCCGGAGCCCGACGCCCGGGCCGGGGAGGGAGCCCCAGGCCCAGGGAGAGGGAGGGGGCGGGGGGCAGACAGGGAAGTGGGGGGGGGGGGATTGAAGACGACAAGAAGGCGAAAGGGCGGCTGCAGGGCAGGAGGGGGGGGGAGGAGGAGGGAGGGCGACAAGGGAAAAGGGACCGGGAGGCAGAGGAGGATGGGCGGGAGGAGGCGAGGAGGGAGAGGCGACGGGGGGGAGGAAGGGGGAGGGGAGAGGGAGCCACGGGGCACACCAGAGGCCCACCCGCCCCGAACCGCGCCGCCGGGCACGGAGCAGCGGACCGCGCCGGGACGGCACCGCCCCGGGCACCAGGGAAAGCACCCCAACACCGCACCCCACAGGGGGCCCAGGGAGCGGCCAAGACGCAACCGCTACCGAGCAGACAACGGGGGGGGGGGCAGAACCACCCCCGCCCGACCACAGGGGACGGCGTCAAGAAAATTAACTAATTAGCATGCAGTAACACCAAGTGTTGATGCTTAGTGCCCACTAGAAATAAATCTTAAGGAGTTAGTGAGTATAGTGTCGTATAGTGTGGTGTGCTCGAGCCCACTAGCAGCAACTAGGTTCCTGACTATATAAAAATAAAAACAATCAGATACAAAATACCAAATACAGAAGCAGCGAAAACAGAAGTTGTAACGATGTGGTGGCTCTCGTTAACAGGCAGAATCTAGGCAGGATTAAGTTGCCAAATTAAGATTAAAATATTCTATGTACATAGACCATATTTGTTTAAATCTTGATACTTGATTTTTATTTAAGGCAGAGATTTTTTCCATTGAGATATAATTTATTAGTAAGTTTAACCAGTGGTCAATATTTAGAGATTTTTTATTTTTCCAATTGACAAGGATTATTTTTTTAGCAATAGTAAGGGCTATAAGTATAGATTGAGATTGTTTACATGGTAGCTCAATTATTGTTAAGTCACCTAGTAAACACAATCTTGGAGATAAAGGAAGCCTACAGTTTAATATATCAGCGAGCTTTTCCAAGATTTTAGTCCAGAAATGCATCACTGGAGTACATGACCATAAAGCATGAAGATAAGTATCGGCAGTGTTTTGTGAGCACTGGAGACAAATGTCGGAGTCAGAGAGTCCCATTTTTTTCATCATATATTGTGTAATATATGTTCTATGAAGTATCTTATATTGGATAAGTTGCAAATTTGTCTGTTTGGTCATTTTAAATACATTTTCACAGATTTGGGTCCAAAAGTCTGGTTCCGGAACTATAGACAAGTCTTTTTCCCATTTTAAAGTCGGTAAATCCGTTTTATTTGTGTATAAAAATAACTTATATATTTTTGATATTTTCTTTATTGTTGTTGGAGAAAGCTTTATAATATCTTTAGCTAAGACAGGCAGTTGGAGCGTATCCTGAAGTGTTGGGATTTGTTTCTTAACCATACTTTTAACTTGCAGATAATGTAAGAAATTTCCATTTTTTATTTCATATTTCTGGACCAAGTTTGTATACGATATAAACTTATTATCTGAGAAAAGATGATGAAGGTGTGTAATTCCTTTCTGCTCCCATAAGCTTAAATGGAACGACTGATTATTAAGTTGAAAGTCGGGGTTATGCCAAATGGGAGAGAGCCCACAGGGCGCCAATTGGGAGTTTGTAATTTCTAATGCCTTCCACCAGGCAGTCAGGGTGGCGGCTATCATTGGGTTTTTAAAACAATTATGTCGTTTTATTGATTTTGTAATAAAGAGTAAATCTAACAGTCTAAGATTATGATAGAATAATTGTTGAATTAAGAATAATTATCTAACAAGTGTGATTTGCAGAAGATGATTTGATTGATTTAACTATATTGTTTTATCATACATTTGCTAAGTTTTCATAATCATTCATATTAAATATAGTGTTTTTAGCGAGAGCAAAACTGCTCTTGAAGATCTGGAAATTATGCATCCGTTGGCAATCGAAAGTGCCCTTGCATGAAACGTGATGTTTATTGAGTTTCTGCAAGGTCATGATCGAACGTCAAAGAAGAACCTGGATGGAGAAGATAATCAGTATCTCTTTCGCTTCCCCTCCCTATTTTCATTTTGTGTGCCAGATGATTCAAATAAAAAGAGAGGGGGCAGAGGGACTGTCTTGGAAGCATAGGTTTGAACTGTATGGCACAGTTCTCCTCTGCTCTCCTCGCTAGCGTGTTAAAAGGTATTACGGTGTCTTTCTCTCCTTTTTGTGTCTGTGTAAAATTATTATATAAGTGTCAGTATTGATGAACCTGACATTTCTTTGGTGCCGAAACCCGGGACCCAATATGCCTGACGTTTCCGGGAGCTGAGTCGACGTCCAGGTAAAGACCTCGGCCGTGGCATTATATCCCTTATTTTGGGAACCCTGGGCTTCGTCTCTGCGCCTGGGAGCCAAGGGTTGACGGGTAACCCAGGGAGAGAAGACATCTTTGGTAAGTACTTCACCCGTACTTCGGTGGAGTATGAGTGAGACGAAGTCAGAGTAGACTTTAAAACTGGTAGTCAGAGTAGACTTTAAAACTGTGAGTCAGAGTAGACTTTAAAACTGGTGGTGGTCAGAGAAGACCCTAAAACCCATAAAAAGAGCAGACTCTAAAACTGAAAGTCAGAGTAGACTTTAAAACTGGGAAGGGCGGCGGTGTCCTGTTGCGCATAGAAGCTCCGCAGTGTGAATGTGTACAGTGTGACTGGAGGTTCGCTACCTCATGTGAACAGGAAATTGAGTGACAAGCTGTCTGAGGAAGCAAAGGCAAGAATTCTCCGCCACTTGTGGTAGAAGCTTGAGAATTACCTCAGACGGGAAGTAATTGTCGCCCTGTTCAAGGTTGAAAAAGTCAACATAGTCACCCTAGGTGAACCGTTGACTCCAAAATGGAGAAATCAAACAGTAAACAGGCAAAGATAAAGGATCCGAAGCAAAAACTAACAAGGCAGGCAGGTGGGAGTTCCAATGACAATAATCGGACTGAGAAAAAAACGATAGTTTGTTGGCAGTGTGGCAACACTGGTCATATCCGGAGAAAATGCCCGAAGGCAAGGGGGAATGCTACTGCATGACTAGAACACCCCTCTCCTTCTCAAACAAAAATTAGCATGTAAGGATTGGAAATTCGTGGAAAGTCAATGTCCTGTTAAAATAAAATATCTTAATAAATGGATAAACATGTATAATTTTGCTGGCCAGCTTAATACAATAAAAATACTCGAGTTATAAAAAGAAATTAAAAACATGTGAAAATTAAATAAGAAGAGAATGTAAAATGATGGGTATGACGATACCGAATTTTGGATGTTTATGATAGAAAAGCGAAGTGGCGATAAAGCTAGACAAGTGGAGTTGAAGGGAAAGTGGGAGGGCGGAAAGGAAGAGGCAGTTATGTAACTCCTCGTGATCTCCAGAAATTTCTCGCGACCAACATCCTCCCCTTCCTCCGTCTCCCTTTACTGCATCACCCTCCTCATCGGCTGGCGATGGGGAGGAGGGGCCTTCGAGGGCCACCAGGGCGAGAGGCCCATTACCATTTGAATTTTCCAAAACAATGGGAAAAGTTGCAATTATGCAAGGAATCAGTGAGATATCTAGGGCACAATTTGAGCAAAAGGGGATGAACAATTTTCGAAGACAGAAAAGCTGCTGTCCTGCAAGCTCCAAAGCCACTGAAAAAAAAAAAAAAAAAAATTCTGTGACATAAAACAGGCCTTGGTGTTAGTGCTGTTTTAGCACTGCCTGATTATTCAAAATTATTCGTTCAAATGGTAGATTGTAAGAGGTATTATATGACCTCTGTATTGGCAAAATAAAATAAAATAAAAAATATGGAGATAAATTAAGGCCAATAGCCTATTTCTCCTCTAAAATGGACAATGTGGCTTGCGCACTTCCTCATTGCGTCAGAGCAGTTGTGGCTGCAATTGTGCTTTTTCACCCTCTGACACACGCTGTGTCAGCCTTGTTGCTGCAATCTAATATGACTTTCTTATTACCCACAAACACTTATCTTGTATGGCCATCCTGCTTTCGCAACCGCATCTGACGTTGGAAAGATGCACCGTTTTGAATCCAGCCACATTGATGCCACTCCCTTGTGATTGTCCCTTGCATGATTGTCAGGAGCTTGCGGAACAAACTACTAAATGTCGACCGGATTTAAAGGATCAGCCTTTAAAAGGTGGAGCAATTTTTATGTGGACGGCTCGTCAAAGAAAAATGATTTGGGGAAAACACAAACAGGATACGCTGTTGTAACGCAGAACACCGTGTTAAAAGCAGAGCCTCTGCCCTCGTATTATTCAGCGCAAGCAGCTGAATTAGTTGCGTTGACAATGGTGTATAAATTGATGGCTGGAAAAGATGTTACCATTTACACTGACAGCC
The DNA here is from genome assembly GCF_051991245.1 of Festucalex cinctus. NCBI lineage: Eukaryota > Metazoa > Chordata > Actinopteri > Syngnathiformes > Syngnathidae > Festucalex > Festucalex cinctus. The sequence continues at coordinate 49,695,655 of NC_135411.1, forward strand.
AGTATGCATTCTCTACATGTCACATTTTTGCTCAGTATTGGAAAAATAGGGGAATGATAACATCTGCAGGCAAACAGGTGACACACGCGGGGCTTCTGACTGAGTTGCTGAATGCAGTTCAGCTGCCAAGAAGGGTGGCAATATGTAAGTGTGCAGCACACACCACTGGCACAGATAGTGTCACCCTGGGGAATGCATTTGCTGATAAGCTGCTGTGAGGCATTTTTGGGGGTAGCAGACAACACAGTACAAGATGATATTTTGCAAAACAGCGTCTCACTTGAAATGCAACAGCAAAGTCCGGCGCAAGAAAAAAAATGTGGGAAAATAAAGGGGAGACACTGATAAATGGGATTTATATCAGTAATGAAAATAAACCAGTTTTTCACAAAAAAAATCTTTTTAGATGGGCTGCCACCTTAACGCATGGTAAAGTCCATCTGTCCACGGCCGGGATGACAAAAAATGATTGAGAGACATCATGCGGCATATGGGTTTAATTTGTATTCAAAATATTTTTGAAGAGCTCATCTGACTTGTTCAAAACATAATCCATAAGGGAATTCTAGGGCTAAGAGTGGCCAGTTTCCCCAGGCTACGTATCCATTTCAAAAGAATACATATAGATTTTATTGTGCTAAGCAAATGTGAAGGGGAAAAAAATATTGCTTGGTCATAATTGATGCCTTTTTAAAGTGGGTTGAAATTTTTCCAGCATCACACCCTGATGCACTAACGGTAGCCAAGGCATTATGTAAAGATATAATACCGTGATATGGTATTCCTGAAGCTATTTATAGTGATAATGGAACACATTTTGTGAACACAATTATTGACAAGATTGGCAAAATGTTCCATGTTACTTTAGAAACACCATTGCGCTTACCCACAGAGCGTGGACTCAATGTATAGACCTAGTAAAACTGTATGTTAATATAACTAGCACGGCAGGTCTAACTCCATTTTAAACTCTTTTTGGGAGACCGTATAAACTGTAAATATTTACTACACAGTGGTAGTTAAGACGATGAGGCTACTTTGGTAGAGTATATGCGCTAAAGATTTAGAAATGCCAGGGGGAGTTTTTGCTTCCCCCTCACAGGAAGAGCTGACTACGCCTGGAGATTGGGTCCTGGTGCGAGCCATAAAGAGGAAGCATTGGCATCAAGTGCTGATGACTACACCAACAGCTGTCAAAGATCGCAGAAAGAAAGACTTGGATACATCTCACACATTGTAAAAAGGTCATCTCATCTGAGAAACTCAGGGGGGACGGTGAGCCAAGTCTGGCATAAAGGTGGGTGCAGATTTTTAGTGTCTGAAAATACCTGAGGGCCAGTGAAGAATTTACAAGACGCCTGAACCATTGTAGGAGTTTCTCAGCTGACAATGACGTGTCGTAAGTGTCTGAAATGTGCCGCTGCGTGTTATGTCATTATAATGGTAACGATTTCTGCAGTGTTGTGTCTGCTTTATATCGGGCTGATTCTTATGTCACAGTTGATGGTTTACATTTCCGAGAGGGGGGGCCGAATGAAGAAACTAGTACACCACTGCTATGCAGGCATATAGCGTAGCTAGTCGATCTAAGAGAGAACTTCCGAAAAAGCTAAGGTTAAAAATAAATAAATAAATAAATAAAAAATAAAAAATTACCATCACCATAAAAAGGTGACACTCGCTAAACCCGGACCAATGCGGACAGATAAATTGCCCAGGAACAAAAAATTTTTCCTCTTCCTGCATCCTTGATCAATTACGGGCTCCCACCGCGGACTAAAATGTACTGTCTTCCGGCTGTGCTACTATTATTCTTATATTTCTATGGTCTGATATCTTGCTAACCGAGACCAGATCTGTTAGGGTTGAAGAAGAGCATGGGTATAGTGCTTATAGTCATGGCAAGGGGTATGTTTGGTATATATTGGCGAGATTTAAATTGTCAACACTGCTTGCTGAGACCAGTAGAGACCGATCAAGTTATACGACTGATTATTTTGCTAAAACTTTGCACCCTCTTATCAGACTGGTCCATGTGGCTGCGCTTGTGTCACTCCTCTTAACCGTGTCTGTTTTTCCAGCTACAGACCGAGACATCCAATTGGCTGTGTCGAATCTGGAGTCTGGCCTTCAACCTGGTGGGGGAGACTTGCTCTTCCAAACCGCTGGAGGGCTGGGGTCACGTTTCCAACGTTCCAGGAGGCGCTTGCTTGCCTGGGAGGACGGGAATCTGACCTACATTGACTCCATTGGCGTGCCACGGGGAGTACCGGATGAGTATAAGTTGGTTGACTAGATTGCAGCAGGGTGGGAGTCCATTCTTAATTGGATAACACCCAACAAGAATGGCGGTCGGATCAACTACATCCACTACAATGTTCAAAAACTGGGAAATTACACTGAGACTGGCTTTATTGCAATTCGAGAACAATTGGCTGCTACCTCACTCATGGCGTTCCAGAACCGCACTGCGGTCGATATGCTCCTTGCTGAAAAAGGTGGTGTCTGTGCTATGTTTGGCAGCCATTGCTGCACTTACGTGCCAAAAATACCGCCACGGAGGGCGCTCTTTCGAAGGCCATAGATGGCCTGCGCACCTTGAACCACAAGATGAAGGAGCACTCAGGTGTGGACACCTCTGCCTGTGCTGAGTGATGGGATAGCATGTTTGGCGAGTACAAAAATCTGGGTTTCACTATTCTGGATTCCATTGCCGCCTCAGTTGTTGTTCTTGCCATTTGGTGGTTGTTGAATGATCCCCTGCATTCGCCTTCTCCTCAACCGCCTTATATCCGCCGCTATAACCCCTACAAATTCTAAATTCAATGACTTATTCCCTTTGTTGGTGAGACAGGATGAATCTCGGGTTAACACGGGCTTGCTGGATGACCTGGCCAACACTGGTGACGACCCTCTATCCTCTTACTGACCTGTTTCCTGCGCCACTTCTTATTTACAATAATATTTGTGTCTATGCGAATGTGTGTTCGGCGGTGTTGATTTTTCTCTTTGCTGAAGAATTTATGATTTATTGGGGTAAAGCCATTGGGAGGTCTTTCTAATGATATTCTTTGTGGTAGCAAATGTAGGATAAAAAGGGGGGAATGATAGAATAATTGTTGAATTAAGAATAATTATCTAACAAGTGTGATTTGCAGAAGATGATTTGATTGATTTAACTATATTGTTTTATCATACATTTGCTAAGTTTTCATAATCATTCATATTAAATATAGTGTTTTTAGCGAGAGCAAAACTGCTCTTGAAGATCTGGAAATTATGCATCCGTTGGCAATCGAAAGTGCCCTTGCATGAAACGTGATGTTTATTGAGTTTCTGCAAGGTCATGATCGAACGTCAAAGAAGAACCTGGATGGAGAAGATAATCAGTATCTCTTTCGCTTCCCCTCCCTATTTTCATTTTGTGTGCCAGATGATTCAAATAAAAAGAGAGGGGGCAGAGGGACTGTCTTGGAAGCATAGGTTTGAACTGTATGGCACAGTTCTCCTCTGCTCTCCTCGCTAGCGTGTTAAAAGGTATTACGGTGTCTTTCTCTCCTTTTTGTGTCTGTGTAAAATTATTATATAAGTGTCAGTATTGATGAACCTGACAGATTATTACAATCCTTCTGCTCCAATTCCAACCAACAGTTAGTATCTCTGTTGGGTTGTGTCCATAGCACAAGATATTGTAGTTGATTAGCTATATAATAGTACATAAAGTTTGGTGCATCTAAACCTCCTTTAGATTTACTTTCCTGAAGAGTAGATAGACTAATTTTGGCTTTTTTTTTTATTCCAATAGAATTTTATGATAGCAGAGTCCAGCGATTGGAACCAGTTAGACGTAGGTTTAAATGGAATCATTGAAAATAAATAATTAATCTTTGGTAAAACTTTCATTTTTATAGTAGCTATCCGTCCTATTAAAGAGATCGGAAGATTATTCCAGCGCTCCAGATCACTACGGATACTATCCAATAATGGTAAAAAATTTAAAGAAGTTAATTCAGTTAACTTTGGTGAAATTTTAACACCTAAGTATTTTAAATTACCCGTAGGAAAGGAGTAGTGTGGATCCTGACTTGTAGGATTCCATGAATTTTCTGTAATAGGTAATAATGTTGATTTTGTCCAGTTAATAGAGTAATCTGATAAGTGAGAGAATTTAGTTATTAAGTTAAATGCTTCCCCTAGCGAGATAGCAGGTTCTTCTAAATAGAGTAGTATATCATCGGCATATAGATTAATTTTATGTTCTATTGTCCCGGAGTGGATTCCTTGGATCCGTCTATCCTGACGTATAGCTAATGCAAGCGGCTCAATAAATATAGCAAATAATAAAGGAGACATTGGGCACCCTTGTCTTGTTCCCCTTTGTAGAGTAAAACTCTGTGATGTAATCCCATTAGTAGTAACTGTAGCTTTAGGAGAATCATATAATATTGAGACCCATTGAATGAATGACTCCCCGAAGCCGAATTTATTTAAGACAGCAAAGAGGAAGGACCAGTTAACTTTATCGAAGGCTTTTTCTGCATCCAGCGAAATAACAACTGCCTTTTTATCATACCGCTGTGACATACTAATCAAGTTAAAAAGCCTCCTAATATTATTAGTAGAATGACGACCTTTAATAAAACCTGTTTGATCGCTATGAATAATTGTCGAGATTACTGTCTCTAGTCGAGATGCCAAGGCCTTAGCGATAATTTTAATATCGGTATTAATTAGTGATATCGGCTGATACCAGATAATGCTGATACCATTAATTCCAAAGCTAATATAGGATTTTGGATGCAGCATCTTGTGTCTTGCTCGTGCACGACATTCACTGATATGTGACATGCTCACTGCATGACGATCTAAGATATCCTATTGACCCTTGAATGCTCTGAACCAATGGCAGGACAGCTTTTTCATGTTGAGGAAAAAAAAAAAACCTTAGGTATCGGTATCGGACGATACTGCAAAGCTGGGTATCGGAATCAGGGGCCAAAAAATGGTATCAGAACAACACTAATTAAAACTGCCACAATATCGTCGTCGTCATGTTCACAATATTTAAAATGAACACATCTGTGAAAAAAAGTCAGGTTGATTTTCATTTGTGCAGTTCTAGCACCCTCTAGTGGCTAGTTCATTAATGCAATTTAATTCTTATTAGGGATGTTTTAGCCTTCTATGTTAAAAATCTATGATAATTGTCAGATGAAGGGGAACCTAATTTGCTTGTGAAGCGATCAATGTGTGCTTGCATTATAAAGTAAGTGTCTCAATATTGTTATTAGAGATTGTAGGTGGTTTATATGCATTGCTGTTATGTACAGAAGCATAATATTGTGCTTATTTTTAGTATGAGCTCTTTAAAAAAAAAAAAA